>NC_140272.1:22559985-22562485 GCF_964030765.1 Micromesistius poutassou
GCTCTGGGGGAGAGGCGCTGGTCCACAGCTGATGCCAACACCCATTCCCTTTTCTCTGTTAAGTACATCGGGCCGTTTGAGAGCACTGCATAACTCAACTTCTGTGGCCTCTGAGGGTAATTCCTCCCCGCCTCCCCCGCCGTAGAGAGGGGGGGAGGCGGGGGGGGGGGGAGTTAGAGCAGAGAGTCATGGCCGTGCTAAAACACTGAGCGACCAATCACGCTTCCCGTTGAGCGGATTTGGCGTGCGCGCACATCTGGTTGTGGTTGCTGTGCGTGTGTGTGTGTGTGTGTGTGTGTGTGTGTGTGTGTGTGTGTGAGATATTTTGTGTGTGTGTGTGTTCAAGTAAGTGTGCGTGTGTGTGTGTTTGTGTGTTCAAGTGAGTGTGAGTGTGTGTGTGTGTTCAAGTGAGTGCGAGTGTGTGTGAGTGTGTGAGTGTGTGTATAAACTGTGACAGCGGTAGGTGAGGTGGCAGGAAGTGGGCGGCAGTAGACTGAGAGCTACTCGGTGCCACCAGCGGTACGTTAGCGGTGGACGTAGCCTGACTCTCACAGCCCTGCTGACGGCTCCGTCCAAACCAAGCTCCAAACCTCCGCCCAGCGCAGCCGTCGCTCCCCCTGGAAGACTTCATCAGGCGGGGGGATCTGGGAGCCCCCTGCCAGACCACGGGCCAGACCCCAGGGGGACGGCTGACCCCCAACCCCCCCACTGTGGCTGGAGCCCTCGCCCAGTCGACTCTATGCTCTCTCTCTCTCTCTCGCTCGCTCTCTCGCTCGCTCTCTCGCTTGCTCTCTATCCCTAACTCTCTGTCTCTCTCTGTATCTCTCTCTGTCTCTGTCTCTCCCTCTCTCTCCCTGTCTCTCTCTGTCTCTCTATCTCTCCCTCTCTCTCCGTGTCTCTCTGTATCTCTCTCTGTCTCTCTGTCTCTCTCTCTCTCCCTGTCTCTCCCTGTCTCTCTCTCTGTCTCTCTCTGTCTCGCTCTCTCTCCCTGTCTCTCT
Source organism: Micromesistius poutassou (assembly GCF_964030765.1). Taxonomy (NCBI): domain Eukaryota; kingdom Metazoa; phylum Chordata; class Actinopteri; order Gadiformes; family Gadidae; genus Micromesistius; species Micromesistius poutassou. Next base: position 22,560,984 of record NC_140272.1, read on the forward strand.
GTATCTCTCTCTGTCTCTCTGTCTCTCGCTCTCTGTCTCTCTGTATCTCTCTCTGTCTCTCCCTCTCTCTCGGTCTCTCTCCCTGTCTCTCTGTCTCTCCCTCTCTCTCCCTGTCTCTCTCTGTCTCTCTGTATCTCTCTCTGTCTCTCCCTCTCTCTCGGTCTCTCTCCCTCTCTCTGTATCTCTCTCTCTCTCTCCCCCCCCCCCCCCCTCCCCCCCCCCTCCCTTTCCCTCATTGCCCCTTAGCCGTGGGGGCGGGGGTCCTAATGGTTCCCATATGCCGGTGGAGGGGGATTCTGGTAACAATGGGAGTACGGTTCAGCCTGGCGATGCCGCGCGAAGAGCAGACAGGAAAACAAATAAAGAGAAATGAGAAAGGAGACGGGCCTGGGAGCGAGAGAGACCAGAGCGCTGGACGGGGAGGACAATGCGGTCGGGTCCCACAGCTGGGTCCACTTCAGCCCACTGCGATCCCCGTCCCCCTCAGCGGCGCTCGGCCCATTAAGACCCGTGGCACTCCCACACCGGAGAGGAGGAGAGCACTCCGTTTACACGGCTCCCAACTGTCCTGTTTTCCCTCTTCTAAACATTTCGTCGTGCATTCTCTCCCCCGGCCCTCTCATAACGCGGCCACATCTACCCCCCCCCCCTCCCCCCCCCCCCCTCCGTCCCGCAAGTGATGCACATCTGGCTGGTGGCTACTACCCGTTGTTATTACAGGTGTTGTGGATATGTCGAGCACATACGCTAAGGCCAGAGTGCTCCTGATCCTTTCATTACAATCTGAATTTACTGCACTGAGCACGAGCTAAACATAACCCCTGTCTCTCTCTTCCTCTTCCTCTTCTGCTCTCTCTTTCGACCATGCTGTACTTCCCCCTCCTCCCTCCCTCTCTCTCTCTCTCTCTCCCCCCTCTCTCCCTCTCTCTCTCCCCCTCTCTCTCTCTCTCTCTCTCTCTCTCTCTCTCTCTCTCTCTCTCTCTCCCAGGCCCACATACAGTTGGACTGTGGGGAGGACAACATCTGCGTCCCTGACCTGAAGCTGGCCGTGTACGGGTGAGGGCCAATCCGCTTCCTCCACACATCGCCGTATACCTGCCTGCTCGCAGTCGCACAGACCTCCCCGTCAGGGAACAGAAACACGCAGAGAAGAGTCAATGAATATCGGTCTGTATTTATCTCCGTTCCTGGCCTCTGCTAGTCAAGTGTAGGGAAGAGGCCCGGGACCGAGGGGTTCATACCGTGGATGCTGAAGACTCGCCGTGGAACAATGGTGGCAGGGAAGCGCGAGGCTGTGAGTCTGAAGCGTGACAGGTCTGGGGTAGCGTCCAGCGCGGCGCTAAGAGACGGATTAGGTTCCTTAGACAGAAAGACTCTCTCTGACATGTAGAAGCCCTCATCAATAACACACGCATGATTCATATTAACAAACACACACACACACACACGCACACACACACACACGAACGCACACACACACACACGAACGCACACACGCATGC
>NC_140272.1:22577485-22594985 GCF_964030765.1 Micromesistius poutassou
TTACAAGCCCTTCTTTCTGGAGTGTACTGTTGAGTACCGGGTGGAGAAGATGCCATATTCAATCACTCCCAGATCCAAACCCTCAGGATCCAAAAAGGTAACAGAACTAACATACTTTGATGATTGGAGTGGGTTTCACTGTCTGTTATTGTGTCCGTTGGTTAAGTTATCTGAAAGGCTAAAGCGTAGCGTTAAAGGCGGGAGGGTCTAGAGATATGATCCACACCCTCCCAGTGTGCCTGTGGGACCAGTGCCCCTCGTGGCCCAGTACCCATGTACCCCTCTGCTCTCTGTGTGCTGATGAGGTGACCAACACGGTGGTCTGGAACAAAGCGGAGCACCAGTACCTGGTCCCGGTGTGGATCATCATCCTGGCCATTCTGGCCGGCCTGCTGCTCCTGGCTCTGCTCATCTACCTGCTGTACAAGGTACCAGGAACCGCACCGAACCGGATCTGTGTGGAACCTTAACCGCACCGAACCGGATCTGTCTGGAACCTTAACCACTCTGAACCAGATCTGTGTGGAAGCTTAACCGCACCGAACCGGATCTGTGTGGAACCTTAACCGCACCGAACCGGATCTGTGTGGAACCTTAACCGCACCGAACCAGATCTGTGTGGAACCTTAACCGCTCTGAACCAGATCTGTGTGGAACCTTAACCACTCTGAACCAGATCTGTGTGGAAGCTTAACCGCTCTGAACCAGATCTGTGTGGAACCTTAACCGCACCGAACCGGATCTGTCTGGAAGCTTTACACAGACAGTGCATCCATGGCGGAAATGACCCTCAAAAATTTGCCCATATCAAAAAGTCTTTCCTTTATTGTCAAAACAGCCATCAAATTATAATTACAAAAAAATGTTTATCATTATAAAATAAGACTGTATGCAAATAAGCAATAATATAGGTGAATCAGGAAAACATGCTAAATCTATTTAAAAGGAGGCATAACAAGGCACCACCAATCTGATTTTCTAATTCCTTATGATACTGTTACTGTGGTCAAGCGGCTGAAAGTTACAAAAGACCCTTAAATATCTTCAATATTTCTTAAATATCAGGTATGTTAACAAAGATGCATTTTCTTAAGATTCACCAAATGCGGGAACCTCAAAGCTTTCAGCTTTCTGACAAACACTTATTTTAAATACTGTCGTTTGATTGGCTGTAATTCGTGCTATTATGTCTTAAAGCTCCCATGTCATGCCACCAGGTGTGGTGTGATTGGCCGTCACAAGCCGTTTTTTAAATCTTCCCCTTATGACATCACAAGTGGGCGTGTCCACCTAGATGTGCGACGGATAGATCGGTCCACCAGCCCACCCAGTGGACCGTAGCAGACGTCACGCATCTAGGTGGACACGCCCACTTGTGATGTCATAAGGGGAAGATTTCCAAACCGGCTTGTAACGGCCAATCGCGGCTCACCTGGGGGCGCGTCCCGGGAGCTTTACGGTCCTGAGCTCGGCCTGAGGCTGCCTTGTGTTCCTCCTGCTCCAGATGGGCTTCTTCAAGCGCGCCGACCCTTACGGCACCACCATGGAGAAGGCCCAGCTCCGACCGCAGGCCTCCTCAGAGGCCTAGGGTACCACCCACCACCCCCACCCAATAACCACCCCCACCCACCAACCCCACCACCCCCACCCACCCCCACCACCCCCACCCACCAACCCCAACACCCCCACCACCCCCACCCACCACCCCCACCACCCCCACCCACCAACCCCACCCACCACCCCCACCCACCAACCCCAACCCCACCACCCCCACCCACCAACCCCAACCCCACTCACCTCCCACACCCACCAACCCCACCCACCAACCACCCCCACCACCCCCACCCCCACCCAATAACCACCCACCACCCCCACCACCCCCACCCACCACCCCCACCACCCCCACCCACCAACCCCAACCGCCACCCCCACCACCCCCACCCACCACCCACCACCCCCACCCACCACCCCCACCACCCCCACCCACCCCACCCACCACCCCCACCCACCCCACCCACCAACCCCAACCCCACTCACCAACCCCACCACCCCCACCCACCAACCCCACCCACCTCCCACCCACCAACCCCAACCCCACCCATCAACCCCACCACCCCCACCACCCCCACCAACCAACCAACCCCACCCACCAACCCCACCCACCTCCCACACCCATCAACCCCACCCCCACCACCCCCACCCCCCCACGAGGAAGCGCTTCAGCCACTGTTTCAAAGAACTGGAAAGACTTCCAATTTCCGGGCGTTTGCATTTGATGAAAAAAAAAAAATGGAGGGAACCCCATTTTATGAAGGGACTATTATTGGAACGGCTACCACTGGAATATTTGATATGTAGCACTGCACTACAATGGCCACAGAATCCCATTCCGAGGTTGGTCAGATACACGTCAAGTCCAGGTTCATCTCTGTTCATTCGTCCAGTCAGGTTTGGAATCACAGCTAAAATGTCTGATTCATTTATCTTTGTGTTATCTATATATCTCACAGTATGTACGCAACATTTGCATTCGTTGGTTGTGAAGTGCTGTACTCAAATGCCCAAGCAGGAAAATACTGAAGAAATACTGAATTTATTTAACTGGAATTCATCCCTCTCCCATATTGGGAGCTTTGTGTGTGTGCGTGTGTGTGTGTGTGTGTGTGTGTGTGTGTGTGTGTGTGTGTGTGTTGCATATGTTTGTAGGTACTCTTTTTTGTTATGATCCAAAATAAATCCTAATTTTATATACTCAACTGACATGTTATTTATGCACTAGTGGTGGTGCTGTAGAGCAGAAGAAGATATCACACACAAACCCTCCCTCCATGCGTTTGTCCACCATTCACATGCGTTGCAGTCACACACCTTTGATTGACAGGCAAAATCCCAGATGTCTCCTTAAGAGGCAGGTCCCGTCAACCAGAACACAGCGCGTCACCAGCTGAAGAACGGCTAGGGGACTCCTCACACTCAACCTATTGACATTCACTACTTTAAACTAAACAAGCAATCTTTTTTTTTCCTCAAGGACTGATTTATTACTTCAAAATTGAGATTTGGTCATGATGGATTGTCTTTGAAATGATCAAAGCAGGATTTGCCACGGTCACTGATCTGAACTAGAAGTTTATTAGATAAGATTAAGAAGAAACTTAATCACAAACATATGACGAATCTAATAAATAATTGTTTACACTTGCAGTGTTTCTCAAACCTTTTCGGTCGTCCCCCACTTTGGACAAGGGGGAATTTTCAAGCCCCACCTGCCCCCATCGCCCCAACACAACGCTAATGAAATAGCCAAGCTTAACATTTCCAAATTTATTGAAGTAACATCAAGTTACATCATGTTGTATCTAAATTCTAACTCAATAACATCAAATAACAACAAGTTCAACAATAGAGAAAATAAAAGTGCAGCTGTGTCATAACTTGCATCAAGTTCAAAAATAGAGAAAATAAAAGTGCAGCTGTGTCATGACAAAAATAACTTATGAGACCTATCCCTGCTTGAGTGGCTGCAAAGCTGCAAGCTTAAAATGTTAAAATGGAGGCCTATTTCAAATTTAAAAAAAAAGCATTATTAGTGACACATCTACAAAATATGCGATCAGTGCCCCCGGCCGAGAAGCGAGCTCGAGTGTCAGCGGACACACTATCGGACGTAGAGGACTCCAGCGATGAGGCTCCGCAGCATCGGGATGAAGCTGCTGCTTGATTACAAAACACCTAAAGACGACTCTCTTGGTGTGTGATCGTGGTGGGGAGAGCACGGTCGTTCATTTCCCAATATCGCTCAGATTGACAGATTTATCCTCGCCATCCCCGCTCAGCGCATCCAGCGCAGCAAGCAAGCGAGCGAGACTCCTCCGGTGCTGGATCTGACATTCAGGAGCGGAGGAGTCAAACAGAAAACTAAAACCGTCAACAGTGGATGATGTGCTTTTTTGCACGGCAATCTAAAGCACCACGCCAAACGCCGCTAGTGTAATTCCCCGGCGTTCCATCTTATGTGTCTAATTTTCCTTCGGGTGCGGGTCGGGCGTCAGTATCAATTTATAGCGGGTCTGGTCGGGTGTGGAATGTAAATCACGCTACTGTCGGAACACGGGTCGGATGTGGTTTTAAGTTTTGTGGGTAAGGACGGGTGCGGACGGGTTTGCAAAATAAGACCCGTGCAGGACACTTTTTAAAATCCCCTTCAGCGCGAAACATGTATTTGCCACATCTTGCTCCGACTGTTTTTGACTAATTTGAAAATGTTTAGCTACCCTGGCCTACACCCAAATTTAGGATTGAGTTTGCAATCAGCAAGGCAGGTTAACGAGCACAGCGACGCGGCGCCCCCGATATAGAATGACGAGTTGGAGCGCGGCGACGGCACCTATTTTATTGCATGAACAAATATTGATATATATCTTATATCGACATTCTGCTTGAAAATACGAGATATGACTTTTGGTCCATATCGCCCAGCCCTACTGTCAAGCTTTTGCTCCTACCATAAGAAATATGGAGTTTTCAGTGAAATTTCCTCCCGTTTGCGCCCCACCTGTCACGTCTCTATTCCCCACCAGTGGGGCGCGCCCCACACTTTGAGAAGCGCTGGTTTACAGTGTCTACTGTATCGGTTTATATAAAAGTTAAACCTTCAGTACAGGACAAAAACACTAAAATAATAATTATTTACAACATCCCAAGGGGCTGTGCTGTATACTACAGTGAATACTACTTAAGCTACTGCATAAATCCCAGCGTACAACCCAACACAAACCTGATGATACTAAAAGAAACACAAAACACAAACAAATGAGAAATCATGACACGTTTTTACTGAAACTGGAACACTTTGAGACATTGTTTTGCAGCTGTCTGTGACCTAGCTTGCTAGTACCAAAAGTACTGCATCAGTAAAATGACGGCTGGACAATACTTACAACGAATCTTGCTATACATTGTGTTTCTTCAATTATATTTAGGTGAGCACCATTAACACAGCCATCATTAATAGTCAAGTTCAAAACAACAAAAAAAAAAAAACATTGATTGTCATTGATCTCCTATGATCAACGACAGAACGTCATTCACCTGCTGACCACCGAATCGCTCCTCCTTCAAAACAAACAACCGTTTAACACATCTCCTGAATTTAAATACATGTAACGGAAGTCAAGAAAAGTATGTATTTTGGCAAACCTTTCAATGATTAAAATGAACATAAACTAAATATTAGTCACTTCAATAAGAAAGTTGGATTTACCAATTTAAGACAACTTTTACAACCGGCCTGCAACTGACGTTTCCTGTTCCGTAGTAAACGCCCATGTTTGGACTGGCGAGCCCGCTGCTATAAGTGCTTCCTTGGTGATTGTCTGATTGAACCTCTTATTGACTATTGGACCACATGTCCTACTACCAAAGGAAGGAGGACACATGTCACACTGGTTGAATGTGTGTAGGCCCCCCCCGGCCCTCTGCGGGCCCCTCATTCGCCCTGGCCCTGCATCTGTTTGCAGAAGGCCTCAAACTGCTGCTGCTCCAGCTCCGTCATCACCTTGTTCAGGGCGTAGATCTGGAAGCGGAGGAAACAGCAATACAGTGAGATGAGAGAGCGCACACACACACACACACACACACACACACACACACACACACACACACACACACACACTCCAAATGTACTGCAAGAAATGATTGTGTGAATACATTAGAAATCCAGGAATAATGGCAGCACAGTATAGTAATATAACACAACTAGAAACAGAAGGGATGCTGCAGAACAGTAGAATAATACATAACAACATATCATCCCTTGGTTTCTGATTGTCTTGTTATATATTATTCTACAACAACACAACAAAGAGTCTAAGGAAACCTGGCAGCCCAGTAGGACCCTGTCTCACAGCCTGGTCGGTGGGGGTGAGTAGGACCCTGTCTAACGGTGTGGGGGTGAGTAGGACCCTGTCTAACGGTGTGGGGGTGAGTAGGACCCTGTCTAACGGTGTGGGGGTGGGTAGGACCCTGTCTAACGGTGTGGGGGTGGGTAGGGTGGTGGGGGTGGGCTCACCTCGGCCCTCTGCCTCTGCTTCACCTCCTGCTGGGCGGACCTCTGCTTGGCGCGGTCTCCTCGCGTCGGGGTGGAGTTCAGCTTCGGCTTGTCCTTCCGGCAGGCGGGCTCCATGGGTCGGCTTTCTGAACCAACCTGCCACACATGCAGTAGTGATGGTGAGTACGTCGGACGTGAGGTTCACTGCGTTGCCAGGATAATCCGCTGTGTGCGTTGCTGAAGTAACCCGGGTGAAAGCTTGGAAAGTTAACCTGCGATAGAATGGACGATAACAACAAATCAGCGGTGAAGTTTTAATACTTAATAAAAGTCATCTTCATACTCACCAGGAGATGCGAAATTTCAAGCAATGCCGTTATCTGGTAGTTGAGGAGGACGCAATAGTAAATAGTAGCTTGTTGTATGAGGTCTGCGGCAGCTGTCTTAAGTGGACGGTGTGCTCGGTAAACAGAGCCGACCACAAACCCCGAGGCCCGCCTCAGAGGTTCCGCCACAGAGGTTCCGCTCTCATACCAACGGCGCATACCGCCCCCTATTGCACTGGACCCACCATTCTTTATAATCCACATTCTGTCCTATTTACTGTTCAGGGTTGATTAATATGCTTAAATATGAGTATATCTATATATATTATATCAGTATATATCCAATATCCCACCCAGATCACGGCTGGAGTGCTTGCCTGTAAACCATATCAGGGATGTCTGATGTAGTCTACCTTTGATGATGTATTACAGAAAATACATTTGGCATCTTCCGAAAAGCTGTTTAAGCTGAACATTACCCATGAACATTTAGACATTTAGTAATTATGTTTGTTAACATTATTTATTACATTATTTTAAATTTGTCATAGGATCATATAACTCCTCAGTTCATATCCAGGAGGATTTTACAGTCACGAAATCCAACATTGTGCTATTAACTGAAGACAGTTAGTATTGTTTCAGTTAGTCGAGGGGCCTTGTGAGGAGAAACCAGCTGGCCCAGAGAGGTTCACCTCTCCCTCTCCCTCAGCTCACCGTGGTTCCCCTCGTTCACCTCCACAGGAGGCCAGTCTGGGTTCAGACGTTCATCATGAGCAGAGTGAAGGGATCAGCCCCATTCAAACTCAACTCTGCATTCAGCCTTGTGAGAGCAACAGCCCACAGCAGGGCGCTTCCAATCCCCTTGTTTATTTCTGTAAGGGACGTCACAGAAAACACAGCGTATGTTGTACTAATCCACTGGCCTGTAGACGTAAACACACGTTTGCTGATGAAAGCTCATCTGAGGTGTGGTGTAGCAGACTCAGCGGTCGCGACTGTTCTCTCGCTGTTCGCACGCCGGGCAGGCCGGCGGCTACATCCTGTCTTTACAGAGGAAACTACTAAACGTTTGCGGTCAAGTAAGGACAAAATTATAATAAGTAACCAAAGTCATCTTTATTCTTTCAAAAAGCTTAGATAAAGCATTCCCATGTAAAATAAATGAATTGCATTGATTTAATAATATATGGTGTAAAGGTCAACTGCAGCATTTGATACATCCAACAGCAATAAACTAATACAGCAAATGCATGTAAGGCAAGTAAAGGCATTTGGTCGTCAATGTTTCATATCATAACGTTTCATATAATAAGCACATGGTTTGTGCTTCAAACCATGGATATTTTAGAGGTTTTTGTCATATTCAAATCTTTTTGTTTAATTATATGTATTCTAGGAATATACAATTAGTTAATATTCTCTTTATAATTGGAATATGAACAATATTATATTATGGTACAAGTCGAAGATATTAATTTATGATATTTATTCTATTAATTGTATTTAATCTATAATATTATTAGCAGTTTTAACATAATGGTGAATTATGTCTTGGTACTTTACAAGCCCTTCACCAAACCCTCAAATAATTTAAGATAATTGAATCTAATATCTATATTATTGAATTACATGACATTTCCGTTAGACACTTTTAAAACATGTTCTAAACATGTAATGTTTAGAACATTTAAGGCACTGAATGGCACAGCGTACAGTTCTATGAAGCATGCTTAGCAGACAGATGGTGGCTGGTTCACAATATATCCATATAAAAATAAGGTGTGTTTTTATTGCTGTAATGCAATGTAATCTGTTCTTAGACGGTTAGTCAGTGAAGTAAGCAACACAATGCTCAGACCCTTTTAGAACAGGTCATTTAAATACACAACGCGGTCATAAACGAGTACTTTACCCTACGACCCGCTCCCAGACATCAGAGTGCACTCTTTAAAAAATATCTCTCTCTCTTTATGGCTTAGTGGAGGACAGTGGAAGAAGCAGAACGGTGACGACGCCGAGACGTCCGAACCGGGACAATAACAAACACGGCCATGACCAGAGCGGGCTCAGCTGAAGTCCCGGTGGGACAGGACCAGGGGGGCCACCAGGGTCCAGGTGTAGAGGGCCAGGCACACCCAGCTGGAGGAGATCTTCACCCACACCGTGGGCCACTTGCTGGTCAGGGCGGTGTACTCTGCGTCTGGGCTGGCGTCACAAACAAGGAACATCCTGGATTAACGGCCCCTGGGTGACTCATGATTTAGGAGACACTCAAAGTGAAGGCGTTCCTAAAGGCACGGTTACGATAGGACTCAGAGTGGCCTTCAAACTGTGGGTCAGGGTTGAGACCCACAAATTGTTTGCAGGATTTACATTTAGGTAATTTATTAGTCGCTTTTATCCAAAGCGACTTACAACGGTTAATACACACCGACGGCGGAGTGCAAGGCGACGGCCAGCTCGTCAGGAGCAGTTAGGATTAAGTGCAGCGCTGTGCATGAACTAGTTCAAAAGAACTAGTTCAAAATAACTAGTTCATTGAACAAGTTCATTTTTCTATGAACTTTGAACTGAACGTAACATATGTTTAACTAAAGAAAATGAACTTGAACAGTTCAGATTTTGTGACATTCTGAATTGATGCTTAGGTCCAGATGACATGTTTATTAAATAGAGTTACTGCCTTAGTTGTGATGAATGAAACAGGTGTACAAATAATATCCACAACAATTTGAGATTGTAGTGATGGGCAGCTGGTAATGGAGAGGATTCATTTTAAAAGACAAGCAATACTCACTCCAACAGTTTTTCTTCGGTATCTAAAAAAAGCTGTTAATGAACTAGTTCAAAACTGAATTGGTGAACTATGATCATGAATTTATTCATTTCCTTTTGTATGAACTGAACTTTGAACTAGTTCATGTGAGGCGTGAACTTGCACAACACTGGTTAAGAGTCTCGCTCAGGGACACATCAACACTAGGAGGAGCCGGGGATCGAACTAGCAACCTTCCGGTTCAGAGTGAACCTGCTCTACCTCCTGAGCTAAGCCTCCCCCAGGACGGCCACAAACTATCTTTAAATCTGTTTTATAATTTTTTTCACCAAATATACATAAAGTCAGTTTTAATTGATGATTAATATAAAGAGATATGAGAAGAAGAAAGAGAAACTCTAAAGCTGAAAAAAATGGGATCTTTTTGTGACACGGTAAAGACAACGTGACACATTTAGTGTCTCTCCGCAGGGGGCTCACGTTATCAACAAGTCTGGTGTCACTAGCAGTGTGTGTGTGTGTGTGTGCGTGTGTGTGTGCGTGTTTTTGTGAGTGTGTACACGTGTGCGTGTGTGGGTGTTTGTCTGTGTGTGCATGTGTGTTTGTGTGTGTGTCTGTCTGTGTGTGCATGTGCGTGTGTTTGCGTGCGTGCGTGCGTGTGTGTGTGCTTGTGTGTCGTGCGTGCATGCGTGTGCATGTGTATTAGAGCGCGGAACGGGACGCATTTCTCTGTCTCAGTTGCAGACTATTTTTTTCTCATACTAATGACACGTTTACGTTTGTGTGTATGAAAGCAACAAACAACAAGCCTGCGTTAAGCCCGCGCTGTTAACGCTCGCTTGATGCTCAGAATCATAAACAATTTAAATTCAAATAGGCCCACAAAAAAGGCCACGATAACGATCAATTCCACAAAATGACACGAGAGCTTCTGAGGTTCTGTAGGCCAGGTAGCCAGAGTGTCCCCAGCAAAGTAAAATGAACGTTAACACAAAAGCAACGCCCACGCCCAACGCCTCGTCGCGCAGATGTGACCGAGCCCGACCCCAACCCGAGCATCATTTCTAAATATCTGTCCGGTTTCCATGCTCTAATGGGGATGTGTGCGTGTCTGTGTGCGTGTCTGTGTGTGTCTCTGTGTGCGTGTCTGTGTGCGTCTCTGTGTGCGTGTCTGTGTGCGTGTCTGTGTGTGTCTCTGTGTGCGTGTCTGTGTGCGTGTCTGTGTGCGTGTCTGTGTGCGTGTCTCTGTGTGCGTGTCTGTGTGCGTCTCTGTGTGTGTCTGTGTGCGTGTCTGTGTGCGTGTCTGTGTGCGTGTCTGTGTGCGTGTCTGTGTGTGCGTGTCTGTGTGTGCGTGTCTGTGTGCGTGTCTGTGTGCGTGTCTGTCTGTCTGTGTGCGTCTCTGTGTGTGTGTCTGTGTGTGTGTCTGTGTGCGTGTCTGTGTGCGTGTCTGTGTGTGTGTCTGCGTGCGTGTCTGTGTGCGTGTCTGTGTGCGTGTCTGTGTGCGTGTCTGCGTGCGTGTCTGTGTGCGTGTCTGTGTGCGTGTCTGTGTGCGCGCGCGGCTCCACTGACCTGTACCAGTTGGTGAGGGTCATCATGATGTAGAGCGACGCCAGCAGCAGCAGGAAGTGGAAGAAGGAGTAGCTGTACTGAACCAGGTCCTGCTCGTTGTCCCGCACGCGCCGGGGCCCCGCCCCCTCCGCCCCCTCCGCCCCGCCCGCCCCGCCCGCCCCGCCCTCCGCCAGCACGGCCGAGTCCCGGGACGCCATGGTCAGCTTGTTCACCTGGCTGGTGTTGGACGAGCGGATGCTGAGGTAGGGAGCGGCAGAAGGTGAGGATTAGACCGGGCAGCCCCGCCCGTTCTGCCGGCCGTGTGAGGTCGCCCTAACTCTAAGACTTGCCCCAACTCTGACAGCTTTTAAAACAAGACTGAAGACTTTTATGTTTGCTTTAGCTTTCTGCTAAATCTTAAATCTACAATGCTTCTATTTTTTTTATTTTATTAGTAACTTTGCCTTTATTTTCTCACTTTCTAAAATGCATTTTTATTAACTCTGCCTTTCTAAAATGTTTTTTTTTTACTTTGCCTTTATCTATTTTACTTTTTACTTATCTATTATTTTATTTTTATTGTATGACAATGTTTATATGTGAAGCACTTTGAGTCTGCCTTGTGTATGAAAAGTGCGTTATAAATAAAGTTGCCTTGCCTTGCCCTGCAGAAGGGTCTGGAGAGGAGCGATTCATTTCTTTCTAGTTTCGACACGTTTTTTTTGCGGGGGGAGCCAATCAACCGAGCTGGCGTTTCCCCCCTGGCGCGCTATTGGCTGGTTTAACGCAATGACGACGACGGGGGAAGCGACGGCAAGCGGCCCACTGCTGAAAACGACCCCTCCTGATCTGCTCCCTTCCTTCCTACAACATCACTTCTAAGAAGTGATGTTGCAAACCCCGTCTGTAAGGAACAGGCACAGCGTCTCATATATAGGCTTAGGGATAGGGATATATGTATATATATTTAACATGTTCATATATTTAACATATGGTAGAGGGGGGCTATTCTCCACTAGGCACGGAGCCTGAGGTGAATAATTGTTTTATACTCCACGTGAACACTCAAAAAATAAACAAGAGAACAGTTTTTGCCGGGATTTGAGCAGGTTTATTCGTTTTTATTAGCGTGACGAGACGGCCGTCACATGATATTGGACAATATCCAGAGTTTGAGATCTCAATCTCGGGATATTGCCCAATACCCCCAGATAGAGAACCAATCAAATTGCGCCATCTTATGAGGTTCACGTGTAGCATATATTATATATATTTATACCACAGCTAGTGAAGACTGTACTGGTGATAAATATGCATACATATACAGTATATAAAATATTTTATAAAACGGGTGGCTTAAATCAAGTGATCTGATTGGTTCCCAACTGTTGTATATTGAGCGTATACACACAGCTATGACGCCCGTTCAGTTTACAGAGTTCAGTATCACTCCGCGCCTAACTTGAACTGTTGTTTATTTATATATAAAAGCGATAGCATAGTTCACTGAAGCCTAAAATGATGTTGATTGATGGAGAGGGTGTAAATGTTGTACAGCAATAGGCACACGGTGAGTGAACTCGACAGTAGGCTAAATTGCCGGCGAACCGAGCTACCGTCTCTAGCCTTCTCTCTGAAGGACGCTACCGTGTGTTGCATAGCAACCGCCGTACACTTTGCCGGCAGCCAGGAGGGACTACTTTTTTGTATTCGTTAAAAAAAATGCTTATCCGACTTTCTCGCTTTTTCAAAATTGAGGGGGTCTATGACTTTCATTTCGCCATACTTACGTAACCGTTTTATAAAAGCAATCGCTCACTTCAGTCAGTGAAATGTTCTCATTATACCACAGTTAAGGGGGTCGCCGTCCCTCCGCTCACACACACACATATACTCATGGGTGCGCCCATGGCCTCACCTGGAGTAGAGAATGCAGAGGATGAAGATGGCCAGCCCCACCACGCTCTGGCCGTCCCACCACTGCAGGTGCGGGGCGGTGAGGACCGGCTCCTCCGTGCCCACGATGATCACCCACGTCTGGTTCTCCGGCTCCAGGGGCGCCGCGCTGGGGGCCGCCATCTGCTGGAAGATGCTGAGCAGGCCCGGGTTACAGACGGGGTCTGGGGGGGGAGGGGGGGGACGTGTGTTCAGTAAACAGGCTTCAGTCTGAGGAGCCACCCAGAGGAACGATGAATACTGAATGATATTATGTAAGCAGCTTCACATGTTCCGTTGTGGGCCTGCATGAATGATCTGAAGGAGTGTAGGGTGTGTGAGTGTGTGTGTGTTGGTGTGTATGTGTGTGTGTGTGTGTGTGTGTGTGTTGGGGTGTGTGTGTGTGTGTGTGTGTGTGTGTGTGTGTGTGTGTGCGTGTGTGTGTGTGTGTCTGAGGCTTACTGAAGTTACTGAAACACCAGCCACTGGTGAGTCGTATAGGCCAACTCATTAATCTTTGGAAGCTTAGGCCATATTCACAAACATGTGGTTAGAGGACTGCTGTTGGGGGGATTACTAAAGAGGGACGCCAAAAGATTGGCAACATTCTGCTCTGTATCAGTCACCATGGGTAGCATGAGAACCTGGAGGCAAGGATGTTTTGTTTATCCTTAAGTGTTGGGTGTTTAATAACTTAATTTATCATGTAGGCCTCGCAAAGGCTTGTAGCTTGATGAACCTGTCACATTATCAGTATTTCTTCCCAAAAAGTTTGTTTGTGCGTGCGTGCGTGCGTGCATGCATGTGTGAGTGTGTGTGTGCATGCATGCCTGTGTGTGTGTGTGTGTGTGTGTGTGTGTGTGTGTGTGTGTGTGTGTGTGTGTGTGTGTGTGTGTGTGTGTGTGTGTGTGTGCGTGCGTGCGTGCGTGCGTGCGTGCGTGTGTGCGTGCGTGCGTGCGTGTGTGTGTGGTGCTCCTCACCAGGCTCGTTGGTCATGGCCGACCAGGTCAGGAACATGGTGTACAGGGTGATGATGGACGACTGCAGGAGCCCCGACCGCGGCTGAGACTCCTGGGAACACAGGACAGGACGTAGGGACGCTGCGCTCAGAACACGTAAAACTAAAGCCGTTTCTCAATACCAAGTACGCGGACTACGTACTCGCGGACTTGGAAGTACGTACTTGGCAAGTCCGGACTTTCAAGTACAGACTTCCGAGAACGCGAGTACGCACTCTGCAATTGGAACAGCAGCGGACTCGATGATGCATTCTGGGATATTTAACGGTCCCAAGTCCACACGAGTCACCTCCGACGCGTCCTCGGTAGAACGGCCTCATCGAGAACGCATCGAGAACACTTCCGGGTTTTACGACAGTACTCGCGTACTCGGAATTGGAACAGTGCTTGGGGCTACCACTGATGACGTTCATCGAGAACGCAAAGTACACGAGAACACACGAGAACGCGGATTGAGAAACGGCTAAAGTGTTAGGAACAAAGGCTCTCAGGGGCCACACGGAGGTCCGGGTACGTGCCTGCACCCTGGGCAGCACGGAGAGGAACGACGCCACCAGGCACAGACACAGGTTGAAGCTGATGAAGAACTTGTTGATGGTGCAGGCGTCTGGCGTGGTGTAGTAGGAGTAGAAGAGAGCCACCGCCACCAGGGACGTGACGTAGTTGAACACCGTCACCCCCAGCAGCGCTGCAGGGACACACACAGAGACCAGCTCTCTCTTATACTACATCCTCAACATCCTCCTTAACACCTAGAGCTCCGGTCCTCTCCCCAGGTGGACGGCGTTAAGCTGGCGAGCCACTCCCCTGCCCCTGTCGCCTCCGCGCCCTGCCGGCTTCACCGAGCAGGGGGGGGGAGAGAGAGAGACAGACAGAGAGACAGAGAGACAGAGAGAGAGAGAGACAGAGAGAGAGACAGAGAGAGAGAGAGAGAGTGAGAGAGAGAGAGAGAGAGACAGAGACAGAGACAGAGAGAGAGAGAAAAAAAAAAGAGTAAAGAGGTGTGAGGTCAACTTTGTCTGGGTCACATGTCTATCTCAAGCCTCGAGCCAGGAGTTTTGAATCCAAACACATACATACAAATCTACAATACACGCAAGACACAGAATAAATAATAATAATAATAATAAAAACAATATGAGCTTGAATAGAATCTAACGATCAATCTCAATCTGCTTCAAACGTGCACACGTGAACTGAGGCGTGGCTGACCTGCGTACCAGCCCCTGGGGTTCCCCGTCTCCATCCTCTCCACCCACGCCTCGTTCCAGGAGTGGGCGAAGTCCACCAGCAGCACCAGCTGGATGAGAATGAAGACGAACGCTCCGGATGTGCCCACCGCAAACCACGCTACCAGGAGACAAACACCAACCAATCACAAGGCGGCAAACCGCCACACTACACATTCAATAGCAAATATGTTCATGTGTGTCAAGTTCATTTTGAGGTAATGTATTTATTTTTTGCATAGTTTTAAAGGTTTGGAAATCTGCCCCTTATGACATCACAGGTGGGCGTGTCCACCTGGATGTGTTGCTGGATAGATCAGTCCACCGGCCCTACCCAGTGGACCGTAGCAAACGTTGCTCATCTGTCCGTCACACGTCTAGGTGGACACGCCCACCTGTGATGTCATAAGGGGCAGATTTCCAAAACGGCTTGTAACGGCCAATCACACCACATGTCATGGGACCTTTAACACATGCCATGTACACACTGAGGATATACACAGAAGCTGTGATTGGTTAAAGAAATAAAATATATTAAATAAAATGATTTGAGTCTGCAAACCAGGGGAAAAAAAGAGCCTGGGAAATGTGAATCTTTGATGACCTTTGTGTAACTGAATAGTGAACCGTCATCACTGCAACATTTTCCTTCTTCCAGACTCTGGATCCTTACTTCTAGTGAACGCCCCGTCAGGAATGTAAAAGGCAGCGACTATGAGCGCTACGATGGCAGCGATCTTAAAGAACCAGAACCTGGGAGGAGCACAGAGAAAAAGATTCACTTTTGACTCATCTTCACAGACCAACAGAGCATTAGTGTCGTCTTTTCCAGGCCACCACGCTCCTTTAGCCGTGTCCAATCTGACCTAATGTGAGACCTCGGCATGGTAAAGGATTCATACACGCCACGCGGGGTTGAAGAGTTAGTATTCATGCAACTAAGAAAATCGATTTAACCGAGTTGATCCGACTCACGCGGACCTGTTTCCACAGTCCGGTCAGTCCGAGAGAGGAAGAGGGTCAGGATGTTTCCGTCAGCTCAGGATCAGCCCCCTCGAACTGACACAAACTGACTTCAGCGTTGATTTAGTCAGAGTAGCTTCATGTTAGCAACTCACAAATACATGGAAGTTGGCCTGTTTACTGTAAAAGAGTACCTTATAATGTAACACATATACATTCAAATGGACATTAAATGGACTATGTCCTTCAATGTATTATGAGAAACCGATACAAAGCTGCACAAGTCTGGGTTCAGACACAATTGGATGATTTAGTTGAATGGTCCATCCAATTTTTAGATGTCAGCGTAATTCTAAGCTGTTCGTATAGACTCTGCGTTGTGTATTTTTGTCATAGCTATCCTCGAAGTGGAAATCAAGGCAGATTGATGGGTTGGATCAAAGGGTCGAATAGATGGTTTACTACGGGATGAAATACAGCAAGACACAGACTTAGGTTGAATAATCTATAGTGTAGGACGGTGAGGAGCAGTCTCCACACGTATAAACCATAGAGAGTGTGAATCATGAAATAACCGATTCAGTGTCTCTCTTGATACGGTACATGGCCCTGGCTGTGACGGCCTGGGGCCGGCCGTTTGGCTCGTCCTTGTCGGGACATAAACAAATGGAGGTTTGTTGTAAATAACACCTGGTATCAGTGGGAGAGACACTGGTCCCCACACTAAGACATGTGACCACAGAGACACTAGAAGACATCCTGCACGATGTTTGAGCTCAGGGTCCACAGCGACCAGGGAGAGGTTCACCTCTTCTCAGGGACGGCAGGAAGCCACTCACATTCAAGAAGTAGCCTCTTAAATACGACGTTTGAACGAGAGCAAAAGAGTTAGAAATGATATAGAATCACGTCGCTTCTAACGGAGCAAAGCTGGCGCTTCTATTTCTCTGCTCGCCGCTTGTAGGACTCTTTGAGAGTCTTCTCTGGACACGGAGATTCAAAACCATCACTGTGCGTCAGTGTTCCGGACATGGCCTCGTGCTTTGGGTTCAGGATATTAACGTTATCCTCAACTGTTCCTCATCGGAATCACAATCAGAATCACTTTTATCACCTCTTATTGGAGTACACAAGAGTACAATCGTTAGGCTTGGTTCCTCAACAGCCACATAGCAGCAACACTACACGATAAAGTCAATAAGATTTGTAAAAAAAATACAAATATGTAAAAAAGTAAGTAGAAAAAGTGGTTGTGTGTCGGGGGGGGTCGGGGGTGTCGGGGGTGTCGGGGGTGTTGGGGGGTCGGGGGGGGTCGGGGGAGGTCGGGGGTGTCGGGGGTGTTGGGGGGTCGCGGGGGTCGGGGGGGTCGGGGGTGTCGGGGGGGTCGGGGGTGTCAGGGGGTCGGGGGTGTCGCGGGGTGTTGGGGGGTCGGGGGGTGTCGGGGGGTCGGGGGTGTTGAGGGGTCGGGGGTGTCGGGGGGTCGGGGGTGTTGGGGGTGTCGGGGGGGTCGGGGGGTCGGGGGTGTCGGGGGGTCGGGGGTGTCGGGGGTGTCGGGGGGTCGGGGGTGTTGGGGGGTCGGGGGGGTCGGGGGGGGTCGCGGGGGGTCGGGGGGGGTCGCGGGTGTCGGGGGTGTTGGGGGGGTCGGGGGGTGT
>NC_140272.1:22597485-22752485 GCF_964030765.1 Micromesistius poutassou
CACACACACACAGCCACACACACACACAGCCGCACACACGGCCTCACCCACACACACACACACACACACACACACACACACACACACACACACACACACATACACACACACACACGTGTTATTATGGCAGTCCATCGATCTCGATGCTGACGTCGCTGCAGGTGAAATGTACGGACTATCTCCTGGGCTGTGCTGCGGCGGGGCGTGGCCACGTGGCCGTGCAGGCCGACGCGGGGTCCGCAGGTTATTGCCACCAGAGGGACGGAGGTGCGTGGCGCTGGAGGGTGTGTGGGCCCCGCGGCGTGCTGACTGCCTCAGTGCCCTCCTCTCTGGGGCTCCTGAAGGTCAGGAGGTCCCTGGTGGCGGACCTGGAGGACCTCCAGGTACGGCCATCAGCAGCCCGTGACTCACGTGCCGTGCAGGTGGAGTGTTGCACTGCTTCAGGAGGGCTTTGAGCTCTCCGGCCGCCCCAGAAGTTGGCCATGGAAGAGGACGCGCCTGGGGAGGCGGCGGGTGGGTGGGCGTACGGATCACATGCCCAGCCCAGCGTAGGTGTTTCTGGGGCAAGGAGCGCGGCGATGCTAGGCGTGTCGGTCCGGTCAGAGATCTCTCTGTGTGTAGGGCGCCCTGTCTTCCCAGGACACAACCCAGGATCCTTTGCAGGCAACGGATGTGGAAGGCCTCCAGGGCTGGGATGTGCCTCTGGTCTGGGTGTCCGGGTGGCCGAGCCACACAGCAGTGTGCAGAGACAGACTGCCTGGTACACAGCTGCCGGGGGTGGAGATGGTGAGACACCTGTTCCGGAAGACCCTGGAACCAAGCCTGCCAAAGGCAGCGGAGGCCTGGCCGATGTGGACCTGGATGTCGTCATTGCACAACTATCTGTGTTTTCTTGAGGTTCATTTGGAGACCAACGGCGCTGTAAATGGAGGCGCCGACGTTTAACTCACGCTGTAAGGATTCTGGTGAGTGGGCGAGGAGAGCACAGGCGTCTGCATACTGTAGCTCTAAGATGTGTTGGGTGGTGGATTGTTGGCCACCAACACTCACACAGGCTTGCATCCCATCATGGAGCTGCTGCAAGATATTCCTGAACTTAGGCGGAACCCCCAGCTTCCCCAGCACTTCCCACTGCAGTTCCCGGTTCACCGTGTCGAAGGCCTTGGACAGATCGGTGAAAGCTAAGTACAGTTCTTTGCAGTGTTCTCTGCATTTCTCCTTTACCTGTCTAGCAACAAAGATCATGTCCGTGGTGCTTCGCTCTCGCCTAAAACCGCACTGGGACTCTGGTAGGATGTTTTCGGCAACATGGGATGCTAAGTCAAAGTAGCATGATCCGTGCTAGCACCTTCCCCGCAACTGCTAAGAGGGAAATGCCTCTGCTGTTACCGCGGTCTGCTTTGTCACCTTTGCGCTTGAAGATTGTAATGATGTTGGCATCCTTCCAATCTTGCAGGGTTGACTTCAGATGACCAGATGGTGATGATCAGCTGGTGTAATCTGCGGGTGAGGAGGTCTCCGCCATGTTTCAGGATTTCTGCCGGGACTCCATCAAGGCCCGGGCTCTTGTTGTTCTTTAAGCCAGCGATGGCTTTCCGTACCTCCGCAGGGGGAGGAGTCCAGATCGGTTGGCAGGCATGGGAGGTCGGCAAGTGTGTCCATCGGGGTTGGATATGAGGTGTTCAGCAGGGTGTTGAAGTGCTCAGCCCATCTGTCCAGGATCTGTCCCTTGTACAGGATGGTACCATCTGCAGATCTGACCGGGGTAGTGTTCTTCCTGGGCCATAGGTAGACTTGATGGTGTCATAGAAAGCGTGGGAGTTGTTGGTGTCCGCGTGATGCTGTAGCTCGCTGGTTTTGACCGTGACCACACACACACACACACACACACACACACACACACACACACACACAGCCTCACACAACTTCAAAACTATGTATCTAATATACTTACCATGAATAGAAAATCAATAGTGTTTCAATACAGTAAAATGTACCAATTGTGTACCAATGTCACAATATTATGACCAAACGAATGAACTCTAAGCGGTACGCAGCTGCTGGATTACAATCCTATGCTTTGCTCGTTGGGCCAAACGTGACAGACTAACTGTCTGCTGGGAGTTTGACAATAACACGGTGGGAGGGTTTAAAGACGATTTGAGTTGTTTGGGTAGAAAATAATCCAGCAGATGTCTCTCAATCAACCAATCAGGACACAGCATGCTGCAGCCTGCTGGAGCAGCCTTATACAGCCCTGACTTAGCACTGATAGCACTAAAAAGAATAATTAAGTAGGACTGCAAGCAGTCCCTGTGGTGTTCGGGGTGGGCTTAGCTCAGGAGGTAGAGCAGGTTGAGGTAGAGCAGGTTGGGGTAGAGCAGACCTAGTGTCGATGTGTCCCTGAGCGAGACACCTCACCCTGACTGCTCCTGACCAGCTGGTTGACTCCTCCGTCAGTGCGTGTTAACCGTTGTTAGTCTCTTTGGATCAAAGCGTCTGCTCAACGCCCTCAGTGTGAACGTGTTCCCCGCCCGCGCACCGCTGCCCGGTCCCTGTTTCAGAGAATCACGGGGGCAGTCACTACTCCACCACGCAACCAAGGGTCTGCCTTTGTTCTTCAACACTGTTCGTTTTTTTACCCCCATGACCCCCATGTGCACACGCACACGCACACACACACACACGCACACACACACACACACACATAACCGCACACACACACACGCACACACACACACACACACACACACACACACACACACACACACACACACACACAAGATACTGGTTTAATAGTAGATGCTGTTTATGTGTGAATCTGATTTGATTTTCATTATAAGTCGGACAGAAAGACGTTTTTTTCTGAAAATGTCACTGTACAGAATTCCACATTTGGCCCAAATAAAAATGCTAATACCTAAAGCCCACAATAATGATAGATATCCACAGATACACTGAACTACAGGAGCTCATTGCATTCACATGAGTAAAAAAACCATCACGTTATCTAGGGCTGCTCGATTTTGGAAAAAATGAGAATCACGATTTTTTTGGTCAAGATTGAAATCACGATTCTTCAAACGATTCTTATTGAGTTTGAAAATAAAACGCATTTATTCTGCATTTCGGCAAAAAAAACTCACTGTAACAGAGTTTTCAAAATTCTTCAACTACACAAAATGTTCAAATAAAAAAATAAAAAATGTTCAAATTGAAAATAATAATAAACTTTCAATTAATAAAATAAATATACTAGAAAATCAAATAAGACAGAACAACTTAAATTAACTTAAATTAACTTTCTCGTGTTTAGTACACTGACACATTTTTTATGTTTTTTGTAATGTTTTTTGTAAACGACACAACAAATTGCATTCTGTAAATTTATCCAGTAATGGATTAAGGCTGGAAGGACTGGCCTGGCCCATCATACTCAGAACTCACTGAAATTAACTTTTTTTTTCAAAAAAAAAAAAAATATTTTTTTTTTTTCGTTCCAACTCAATTTTCGTTCCAACTCAATTTTATTAATTTGGAGATCGTTTGACCCAAGAATCGAAATCGTGGTCAAAATTCGATTAATTGCACAGCCCTAACGTTATCTCATAATTACAGATAACTATCTCATAATAACGAGATAACTCTCATAATAATGAGATAACTATCTCATAATTACAAGATAAGTATCTTCACTGATAGTAGTCACCACATGGTAGTAGGGTAATGATGGATGCTGCTATCTGCAATTATTTACTCCTTGGAACAAGGCACTGGGAGACACACAAGACATACAAGTATATCCATCCATGTAGTTATCTTGTTATTATGAGACAGTTATCTCGTTATTATGTTATTATGAGATAGTTATCTTGTTATTATGAGACAGTTATCTCGTTATTATGTTATTATGCGATAGTTATATCATTATTATGAGAGTTATCTCGTTATTATGAGTTATCTCGTTATTATGAGATAGCGATATCATTATTATGAGAGTTATCTCGTTATTATGAGTTATCTCGTTATTATGAGATAGCTATATCATTATTATGAGTTATCTCGTTATTATGAGATAAGGTGATTTTTTTTTACTCATGTGAATGCAATGAGCTTCCGTACTGAACACTGAACCCTTGAAATAATTTTTTGTCCGGGTCTTCAGAGTGTCCTTCTGAGGAACTTCCAAAACCTATGTAAAAACTGTGATGGAAAAATTCACATGTTGCTACCTTTAGTCATATAGGCTGTACTACCTTCCTCCTCAGAGTCAATCTAAATGTTAACCCTTGTGCTCTGGTCCGCTGTCCTACCTTCCTCTGTGGCGTCTAAATGTTTCTCTGTTTTCATGTGTCTTTTAGCTTGGTGCTGTCTTTCTTGTTCAGCGCTCATTTGTAAAAGAGACTACTGTCTCAATGTGAATGCCCTGGTCAAACTAAGGATTAATAATAATAAATTTGTTATGGGTCGCCGGCCTACCTTCCTTAGAGTCAACCAATAGTGTTAACCTTCGTACTTGGCTAAACCGGTCACAAGGGATAGGACCTCTCAGGCACTCTTCTGCTGGATGAGAACACAGGCAGTTCTGTGTCTTGGGTAAACATTACCTGATTTGATTATTGACATCTGCAATGTGGGGAGGATCTGAAAACGGTATAAATAACACAAACTGTATGTCTGGACTCACTCTGCTAGAGAGGAGTCTCATGTATGCATGCATTAAAGCTAGGTTAATTGTCTACAAGTATTGTGTGCTTTTTGCGTTTAGAAATCTCATCTGTCCTAGACGCAATATCTGTTAAAGGAAATTGCCACGACAAAAGCCATGGAGTTTGCGCTACAGAGTGTGTGTTACTGTGGTCGTAAGCTCCTCCTTCTCTTAAATGAGCACACTGTGACGGATGGACTGACGGTCTGGTCGTGGTGAAGCTTTGGGGTTTTTTACTCACGCGTGCATCTGTACCCTAGACACACTGAGGCTTCAGGAAAAAAAACCTTGGTTTCACTTTAGACCAAACTAAACGCATACACACACACACACACACACACACACACACACATACACACATACAGACAAAGACACACCACAAACACATACACACACACACACACACACACACACACACACACACATACAGACAAAGACACACCACAAACACATACACACACATAATTACAGACACACACACACACACACACACACACACACACACACACACATGCACGAATACACACACACACACACACACACACACACACACACACACACACACACACACACACACACACACACACACAATGCATACACACACACACACACACACACACACACACACACACACACACACACACAAAGACACACATACACACACACACACACACATACAGACACACACACACACACACACACACACACATGCACGAATACACACACACACACACACACACACACACACACACACACAGACACACACACACACACACACACACACACGCACACACAAATGCATACACACACACACACACACATAGCCACCAAACAATACAGTAACAAATGGGGCCTACAATATATCAAAAGATAATGGACCAAAATCCAGAGATTGAGTCCCCTCTGGGCAGCAGTAGGGGACGGGGGGGGGGGTGATGTCCTGTATGTCTGGACCTTCACCTCTGCATTATGTTTGAAAACCGAAAAAGTACAATATTGATCAACAATGTATATAAAGTAATCATCCCACCTTTTTTAAACATGACTCATATTGCTTCTTGTGTGTGTGTCGGTCCGTGGGCCTGCTCCGCCTCACGTCCCGCGCCCATCACATGACGGGCCTGAAGCTCCACGGTCATCACACTGATAACACACGTATAGGTCCTGATCTAGACGTAGGAAGACGTATTCTTATACACAACAAACCCTATCCCAATATAATCCGACATAGTTATATATATCGGGGGGTGTGCAGCTGAATGTTAAAAAGAGAAAGTGGAAGACAGAAAGTGACACGATGCCACAGCCTCCTTCAGAGACTCTGAGCTCCAACGGACAGAGCGGCTCACTGAACGCCTCACGTGGCCCTCCATAACACTTCTAAAAGTCTTTCTCCCTGTGCCGCCTTCAGGAGACCAGACCCTGGCCTCTGGGCCGCTAACAAGCTGATACCAGACAGACAGACAGGCAGACGGGCAGACAGGCAGACAGGCTTAAGGAAGCCAGTAGGTCAACACGATAGCAGCCACCCGGCCCACGACACACCGGTCGCTCTGAGCAGCGCGACGTTTTATCTCACTAGAAATCATCGTTCATTTTTGTTGAAAATAATTCAGCTCAATATTTCCATCCAACAAAACAATGATTTGTATTGAGTTTGATTTGTTGAGTTGAGTGAAATTATTAGAAAAAATATAATTTCAACAGCCCTACTATGAACCTCAGTTGTAGTAGCATGCATCGCTGTTCATAATTGGGGTTGTATATCTAATGATATGATGCCGTCCCCTCAGGCTGACCCCGTTGTTTATTCCAGCCTCTAGGATGCAGGAGTTCTGGAAGCCTATTAAGCTCCAGCGGGACACCACACAGCTAATCCATGAATCACGTGGACACGGAGGACCTGTGCGTCAGGGGGTGAACGCGTGTTGAGATGTGCATCCGATCCCAACACGTGTTAAGGGCATTCTCGTTTGGCGCCATGACCCTGGCCACAGGTCTTTCGGTGCAGGGCTGCCAACTTTTGGGTTTTGGCCGGCGTGAGATTCTGTAGAATTTTGTAGGGAGAGAAGGGGGGGAATTGGGATTGTTCGGGGGGGGGGGGGGGGTGTCATGTAGGTATGGCCTTATAGTTCCCTTTAAACAACCAAAAGACAAACACAACCCAGCCGGCTGCTAACGGGAGGAACAGCGCGTAAAGAACCGGTATCACACACCACGGAGAACCTATCCAACAAATGTGAATGAGAAGACGCGCTAGTGGTGCGCATCGCGGTGATCTTCATCAACTTTGACCCAGTAGGACTGCGCGCCACCGCTCCTAATGCGCCATGACGCACGGGTAGTACAGCACAATAACAGAAGAAACCTGGCCAACGGGAAGACGAAACACAACATGAGATCATATTCAATACTTTGACTCACCCAACTAGCGCATGAGAGAGCTGCCAGTACAGCTGCCATCCCCGTGGAGTCAGCGCACTGGAGCGCAGAATGAAGTCCGTCTCTTCCTGGAGTAAAGCCCGCACCTTATCCTGCCCTCCAGGTTGGGTTCACAACCGTGTGACTAAACCACGTGAATGAGATGTTTGATCCAAATACATCTGGAAGAGGTCTCACGGATAGTGATGAGATATGCGCTCAGCTGGTTGCGCGCTGCTGTCTGTCACTGTGTCTCTTCAGTCCAACTGTCAATCACTCCTCCAGGCGGTGTGTTGACGTCATTACGCACTCACCACATGGACACGCACATACGCATGAATACGCGCGCGCACACACACACACACACACACACACACACACACACACACACACACACACACACACACACACACACACACACACACACACACACACACACACACGTGTGTGTGCGAACCTGCATTAAACAAACGCCTGTAATTGTGTTGGGCAGCATATCATCATTAGAGGGTGGAAGATGTCCGGGGAAGCTTTTCATAGGTATATGTACTATAAGAAAAGTAGATATTATATTAATCCATTATAATGGTTCGGGCTGAAATATCACCTCAAATGTTTTGTTGGTTTAGGCCAAGCTATGGTTCTATTGGATTCGAGTTGGCATTTTAATCAAGGATGCATCTTACAAAATGACATGAAGAAAATACTGATAACATGACTTTGGTCCACTTCTGGAGTTATTTTTGGTTGGGGTTCTCTGTCATTGGCCCCGCAATTACCAAAACCTTGGATAATATTCACAATCAAATATGTATTCAAACAAAACGGGGAAGATAGTAGGAAGAAGTTATTATTATAAAATAATAACATTTGAATGTATTTGATGAGCCTATGCAGACCAAAGGTCCAAACTGTGCATCTGATGTCATCAGTTTATGTAACACTGTTGTAACTATGTAAGAACCGAATAAAATAATTATTGTGTAAGCGTTTGTAATAATCATTTCTACATTTTTACAGCATTTGTTACAGCGGCAGCATAGAAACATACATAAGCGTGTTGTTTCTGCCCTCTAGTGGTGTGTGTCGTGTAGTTCAGTGGTTCTCAAGTTGTCAAACCTCATAACCCACATGGGTTATGGGTTAAGTTCAATCAAAAAATGTATTACCAATATTTCAGTAATCAACAATGCCTTCAAGCACTGCTACTGCTGCTGATACATTGAGCGAACAAAAGCTGCAACAATTAGGGCTAAACTCAATGCAAAAGTAAGACATTGATGCATTATTAAATAGATAATTCATGGACTTCACAGATTAAGGTTTGGCATCTGCTCTGCGACCCACTCGGTACTCCCTCGACCAGCCTGTTGAGAACCACTGGGGAAGCTTAGTAAATGTAGTTTGATCTGAATCACAGTTTTTGGTATTTACATTTTTCTTGATTGAACACACACACAAACAATGGAACAATGCACACAATTCTGAAAACGTGAAGCTCATGTATCAACTACAAGACTCCAGACTGCTAAACTCTAATTCCATTGTTTTCACGCATACAGAAACAACCTGAAACTCATGTACCAACTGCAAAACCAATTCTGCTGAACTCCAAGCACATTTTCTGCTATAGACTCAGATTCCCATTCCAAACCACACATTTTTCACACCACTACACACAATTCTCTATATCTTGCACATTCTTCCTGAATTCCCTCTCTTGGTGTTCACACAGAACACACTGCCAATCACATTTCTAAACTCCAAAGGCTGTTGTGCAATTAGCAATCTGCAATTTGCTATAGAAGTGTCACAGAAGAAAGACAATGACACTAAAGTACATTGAGCAGTATCACTCTATGAGAATGTTGATAATGGTGATGACGAACATCATCATGATCATTATGGTTTTCATCATTATTTAGGATATCATCCATCTTATGGTGGATGTACTGGATATAAGTATTGACCCTTATGGGTATGTATATATGTATGTATATATGTAGGCAAGTGTATGCATGCAAACACACTGTATGTATGACACTTGTTTGTTTCTAAGCTTCTGCCCCTACCCTTTGGTTGCGACCAATAAAACTGCATTCATTCGTTCATTCATTCATTCATTCATTCAGATGTTTTGTTTACAGTATTGCCTATTTTCTGTTATCTCTTTCAGTTCATCCTGCTTTCATCCTGTTTGCTGTGATTTACAGTAGACTGCACATTTTGGGTACAAATACAGTATTTGTTGTTACTGTAAAGTATTGTGTGTTGTTTTCTATTTGAGTGTACCTAAAAACATTATGGTAATATTTTACACCCAACAGGTGACAGTGTAACACTGAACATGCAACAGCATAATACTGATGAAGCATTCATATAGTATTTCCATTCATACTATCGTGTTTTCCATTCTGCACACCAGTGTTCAATGGGTGCTTAGAAAGGTCTACTCATATGATGGATGTGTTTGTCATTTGAAAAGAACATACCATTTAGTGAAGAGTTAACACTGTTTGAGGCCAAAGTGTGCTTTTGCAAGAGAAGTGTAGGATTTAGCATTTTGTGTGAGTTTTGAAATTTTGTTTAGGGTTTTGAGAAAGTGAGGTAGTCTATCAGGAAATGTGTTTAAGCAATTGGAAAAAACTGTAATATATATATACATGAATATATAAATAAATCAAAACTAAAAACAGTTGCAATTTGATGAGCAGAGATTTAACACCAAGTGTTTAAAAACAGAAGCAGATGGGAGTACCTCTAACTTTAGTGTTTCTTGCAGAGCGTTCCGAGTGCTAGGGGCATCAAACAGGACGGCAGTTTTGCCAAGATCTGAGCGCACTCTAGGAACCCTGAGAGTGAGCCAGTGGTTGGATCTGGTTTGGTAGGAACCAAGATTCCACTGTAATATGTGTCAGAGCATAAGAGAGGCCTGAGGGGAGCTCACTGTGTTGTCGATGAGCTCCTCTGATCAGGATCAGAGGTGGGACACAGACTGATTTACATGTAGATCTGTTTCACCTCATTTATATTCTTATTTTTTGTTGGCCTACGGAAAGCTTTTTTTGCGTTCAGTTCAGCTGAACATTTTTACTGTATTACAGTAACAAATAAATAGAGAGAGAGAGAGCAGAGAGAGAGGTCATGTTTCCCGAAGCTCCGCTAGGCAGTGGCAGAAACTACTTAATTCATCGTTCAGATCTACTTTATTTTATTTTATTTCATGATCATAATACTTAGTTTCCTGTGTTCTCAAGTTTTGAACTGAGTTCAGAGTGAGATTTTGGCGGCGGCGGTGGCGGCTGTGCCGGTTTGGTTGGGGTGGGGACGGGGGTCTGATATGATAAATTAGGGTGACCAGATTTGGGGGGGGGGGGGGTGGGGGTGGGGGTAAAGTAACATGTGACTGATACAAATGTTCACAGACATGTATGATAATGTTCTTTATTGGCCCTTAACACTAATATGCAGAAAAAACACTGCCTCAAAATGATATTGGCCTAAGCAACAACAGTGAGGGATATACTTAATAACACATAATTCTAAAAGAATAAAATAAAAGAAACGCAGCGTAAATTTGATGTGAACATGTTCGAGGCTTTAATAAAACCCTGGACGATTTTGAAATTCCGCCCGACACATTTTTAGGTCTCAAAAGAGGACATGTCCGGGCAAAAGAGGACGTCTGGTCACCCCACGTACGGTAGTGGTGGATTTCATGATTCGTTTGAATGAATCAGTTTGCGTCGGTCAGTTCGCCAAGAAGAGTCGTTCATTCGTTCGTTCGTTCGTTCACATTTCCGGTAGCAGTGAATCATGATTCTCAGTCACTGAGTCGGTCAGACTCGGCTCCTCCCTCGTTCTCGTTCAAACGAATCACGAATGCACGTTCTCAGCCGAGTCGGTCAGACTCAGCTCCTCCCTCGTTCTCATTCTCAAACGAATCACGATCGTGCAATGGTGCAAACGGTCATCAATCAACACAACATTAACTAAGTTCCTTTTAGCTGAGGAGTGCTTCATGTTCTGAATCGGGATGTTGTTGCCCGGCTGACTCTCGTGGCTTCTCAGTCCTCGAGTCTTCACCGCTAAACACAGTCAGTGAACGAACGGCGACTAGTGGGTGGAGCTGGGAGTCGAGTCTCGGAGAACGAACAAGACGAACGACGACGAACGAGAACAGCGAATCAGGTCGGTTCGTTAGTTTTAAAGAGTCGTTCGTTCAAACTGATTCATTCGCGAACGAGCCACCACTAACGTACGGCGAACCCATTTGATTCCTACCTGTTCCACCGTTATAAAATAAATAGCGGCGCAACTTGGTGGGCGTTGTCCTGGTCATTTCTCTGCATGAGAAGTAAGAAGTGTGGCGTGTGAGCGTGTGAATGGGTTGAAATGCGTGTGTCTCACGCCCAATGCGTGAGACTTGAGAGCCCTGTAGTTTGTTTCCGTCTACCTCCATCGCTTGATTCAACAATACATTTGAGACAGAGACCGACCATGACCCTGTCACCAGAGAGGCGAGCTGCGCATGCGTCGGCCACCTGTGCACCCCTGAGCCCCCGGATGCGTCCAGACGGACGGTGCGGACAGAGACGGAACAAGAACCAGTCGCCACGGAGGCGAGCTGTGCATGCGTCTGCGACCGCCACCTCGAGCCAACAAGGGCCCATCCCACAGAAAGCAGATGAACCAGACACTCTGATTGTAGGAGACTCAACCATAAAGGATATAACCGGTAAGAAGGTCAAAACATGCTACTTCCCAGATGTGACGTTAGTGATGTCAACCAGAAACTAGCCACAATTAAATCTGAAGAGGGATTTCACTGAACTATTGGACACACTGGACAAATTACACATTAAGTCATCCATCAGTGGACCCATACCAGCAGTTGACAGGGGAATGAACAGATTCAGTCGTCTACTTGCACTGAATACATGAATACTGAATACATGGCTCTCCAGAGTCTGCAATGAAAGAGGAAGGGGCTTTATTGACAATTTCAACTTGTTCTGGGGGCGCAAATATCTTGTCAGAGCAGATGGCCTACACCCAAACAGGTTAGGCTCAAAACTGTTAGGGGACAATCTTCTCTTCTCGCTATCCCACAAATCTACCCTGCCACGGTCTTACACACAGGCCACAGTCAGAGCACAGGTTGAGAAGAAGCGAGACTACAGCCTCCCCCACACATCTACTCTGCCACTATCTGACACACAGATAGCAGACAGACCGCAGACCTTGAAGAGAGACAACAGCCTGCCCAACACCATCGACACCATGCCTTCCCCCGTCGCTGATGCAGGAACGGACACCCCCCTCCTCTGCACTCCCCCATCGACGATGACCGCCAGCCTCATCTCTCCCATAGCCAGAACGGGGTCAGCCCAATGGTCCCACAGCCCAATGGTCCCACAGCCCAATGGTCCCACAGCTCAATGGTCCCACAGCCCAATGGTCCCACAGCCCAATGGTCCCACAGCCCAATGGTCCCACAGCCCAATGGTCCCACAGCTCAATGGTCCCACAGCCCAATGGTCCCACAGCCCAATGGTCCCACAGCCCAATGGTCCCACAGCCCAATGGTCCCACAGCCCAATGGTCCCACAGCCCAATGGTCCCACAGCCCAATGGTCCCACAGCTCAATGGTCCCACAGCCCTATGTTCGCACATTTCAAAGGATTTTTTTTCACTGAGAATTTTGAAAATTAGGCCCAATGGTCCCACAGCCCTATGTTCCCACATTTCTAAGATTTTTCTTATTTCTAAGATTTTTCTCAAAATGAAACCCTATGGTTCCACATTTCTAGGACATTTTCAAAATTAGGTCTTGTATTCCTTATATTTCCCTTCAATGTATGCCCTATCCTCCAAGTAGATTTTTGGAAACACTTTATAGTAAATTAATGAGTAATTTTTCCACAATATTTGGTGAAAAGCATAGCAGACAGGGTTAGGGTTGGGTTAGGGTTAGGGTTATGTTAGGGTTAGGGTTAGGGCTAACCCTAGCTCAATTCCAACAAGATGTTGTGGCTCAAGTGAGGCAGGATCCAATGGTGCCAGTGAAATGTGGGAACATAGGGCTGTGGGAACATAGGGCCTAATTTTGAAAAAACTCTTAGAAATGTGGGAACATAACTGGGAACATAGGGCTGTGGGAACATAGGCATGCTCCCGCCATAACATCAACTCCAGCTCCACTGTCTCCTCCCTTTATGATTTTCCAGATGAACTTAAAAAACTGAGAAATGTTGGCATCAAACTTGCATCTGTGTCAATGATACCATCACCACGTCATGGCCATGGCTAACCCTAACACCCAAGCGGAGGGCGCCCCAGCCCGCCCCCTGTACTGATAGTAGTCCTGATTATTACTGAGACAAAAAAGGGTTCAGCCGTAGACACAGTATGAAGGAAGTTTTGCATAATCTGCTGAACCCAAGG
This sequence comes from Micromesistius poutassou, assembly GCF_964030765.1. Lineage (NCBI taxonomy): Eukaryota > Metazoa > Chordata > Actinopteri > Gadiformes > Gadidae > Micromesistius > Micromesistius poutassou. The sequence goes on from NC_140272.1 coordinate 22,611,063, forward strand.
TTGCCTACGTCAAAACATGGCAACTTTTGCATTCCTGCTGTAACCACTAAGAGAGTAAACAAAGGGAAACTTAGACGCGCTGCTAACCTCACAAATCTCATACCTATTCCCTCCAAACCAAAATCAACCTTAAAGCCTATCAATAACACCATCAGGATGGGTCTACTTAATGTTAGGTCTCTTAATAACAAATCACTTTTGATTTTATTACCACTTCTAAACTGGATTTTATGTTTTTAACTGAAACATGGCTAGAACAAAATAACAGTGCAACCGTTCTGATAGACAGCTCCTCCCAACTATAACTTTTTTGATGTATGTAGATCTGGAAAAAGAGGTGGAGGGGTTGCTGCTGTATTTAAAAATGTAATTCAGCGGAAACAGATGTTATTTGGTGATTTTCCATCATTCAAATACATTTGTGCTGTATTGAAATGCTCCACCAGAGTTCTCCTATTGATTATTTACAGGCCACCCACATACTCTGCAAATTCCTTCGATGACTTATGAATGAATTCGATTAATTATTGTCTAGCATCTCTACAGACTTTGACTGTCTAGTTATAACTGGTGACTTCAAATTTTTTTTTTTTTTGGCCTAAAACAAAACTTCATATTCACCATGACATCTATAAAGAGAGCCTCTGTGCCTACAATTTAGACTTAAAAAGTGCTAGAGAGACATTTTTCTCCAATATCATTGAAACCAATACTAATAATGCCAAAACCCTATTTGCAACTATTGACAGACTGACCAACCCCCCAACACAAATTCCACCTGATCTCAATTCCACACATATTATACTGATAAAATTGAAGGCATCAGACGTGCCATCAATATCTCCACTTCAAACAAAAATGTTGGACTACCACCCTGTTCAGGCAAAAGTAACATGGCAATGACATGCTTTAATTTCATAGACATGACATCTAAAACTCTTGTGGAAACAGTAATACAACTAAAAGCCATCCACCTGTTGCTTTGATACTTTACCTACCAATCTCTTTAAGAATGTTTTTGCCTAGCAATAGACATATTTCAAATAGTTAACAACTCTCTCCAATCAGGCAATTTCCCAAAAGCCTTAAACTGCAGTTATTAAACCCCTTTTAAAAAAGCAGAGCCTAGATGCCTCTATTATTAACAACTACAGACCAATATCAAATATACCCTTCATAAGTAAAATCATTGAGAAAGTTGTCCTCCAACAACTTAATGACTTCCTGGCATCAACTGGTTGCTATGACACATGCAATACTTTTGGACAGATTAGAAAACTGGGTGGGGCTTTCAGGCACAGTCTTAAATTGGTTTAGGTCCTACCTACAAAATAGAAACTACTTTGTTTCCATTGGCGACTTTGTATCAGAATCAACAAATGTGACATGTGGAGTCCCACAAGGTTCGACCTTAGGACCCTCTTTATTCAACATCTACATGCTCCCACTAGGGCAAATCATGCAAAATAACAAATATTGACCATCATTGCTATGCTGATGACACGCAAATCTATGTATCGCTATCACCAAATGACTATCAGCCCATAGATCTGTCAAAGACTGGATGTGCCAAAATTTCCTTCAACTAAATGAGGACAAAACCAAGATAATTGTATTTGTTGCTAAAACGGAAAGGCTTAAAGTAACCCAACACCTTCACTCTCTGTCCCTGAAAACCTCAATCAAAGCCAGAAATCTAGGGGTTATCATGGATTCAGATTTACATTTCGACAGTCACATCAAATCAGTTACAAAATCTGCATATTATCACCTTAAAAACGTAGCAAGACTTAGAGGGCTCATGTCCACCGAAGACTTGTACATGCCTTTATCACTAGCAAGCTTGATTACTGCAATGGTCTCCTTACAGGTCTCCCAAAAAAAACTCTAAGGCAACTACAGCTTTTTCAGAATGCTTCTGCTAGAGTTCTAACAAAGACCAAAAAATGTGAACATATAATATATATATATATAATACAATTCTTAAATTGTTACATTGGCTCCCTGTATGTCAGAGAATTGATTTTAAAATAATGTTGCTAACCTATAAATCCCTACATGGTTCAGGGCCAAAATATTTCATTGATATGCTTCCACTATATAAGCCTTCTAGACCACTAAGATCTTCTGAGACCAACCTGTTAATTATCCCCAAAGTAAACACGAAACATGGGAAAGCAGGATTTAACTATGCAACAAATAGCTGGAATAAACTCCCTGAGGATTTAAGACTTGCCCCAACTCTGACAGCTTTAAAAACAAGACTGAAGACTTTTATGTTTGCTTTAGCTTTCTGCTAAATCTTAAATCCTCAATGCTTTGTTAACTTTGCCTTTATATGCTATCAATTTTTTATTTTATCACTTGCTTTTTAAATTTAATTTTATTATTATTTTTATTTTTAACTTTGCCTTTATTTTCTATTTTTACCAGAGAGATGCATGATCTGATACCAGAGAGACTGTTGTTCTGGGTTGGAGTCCCAGAGAAAGGACCAAGTTCCCTCTAGGTCGGGTTGGAGTCCCTACGCAGGTATCAGAGGGATACATGATCTCATACATGAACTTTGAAGTATTTGAGACCCGAGTTCTGCCTGGGTTAGAGTCCTAGAATCCAGGTTGGAGTCCCAGAATCTGGGTTGGAGACCCAGAGAAAGGACCGAGTTCCTTTAGGTCGGGTTGGAGTCCCGACGTGGGTACACCAGAGAGACTGTTGATCTGATCTTAAATACGTTGCACTTTCTAAAATGCTTTTTTAACTTTGCCTTTATTTTCTATCTATTTTAATCTTTTTTTTCTTTTACTTATCTATTATTTTCTTTTATTGTATGACAATGTTTATATGTGAAGCACTTAGAGTCTGCCTTGTATATGAAAAGTGCTATATAAATAAAGTTGCCTTGCCTTGCCTTGTTACTTTTTTGTACTTGTGATCTGATTTCATCATTACATCCCCCAAAAGACAGTCTAAACATTTTCTTACTTACCAAAATAGGTAATATTGGTGTATTCTCAGAACAATGTTGCAGTATCAACTATAGGTGTACAGTATGACTCTGGAAAGCTGGGATTGTGAGTTTAGCCCATTGCAGCTCATTGGATAGACAAATATGCATTGTATCCTATTCTGATACAATTGTGCCAATGCAATATTTATATGATATATTCACAGTATTGTATTACAATATGGCAACAGTCTTTATACTGTATGTACCACCTAATTGCAACTTTAAAAAAAGAAAGCTACTAAACAATTTTATACATTTGAATATGTAACATGGCCTCATGAAGCCAAAACATATGTAAACAGTATTTTGATGGAAGTGTTTTAAATTGACCACACCAGTGTTTAATTGATGCTCTCTAAGAGATATTCATATGATAGCTGTGTTTATCGTTTTGGTGGGAAAAAAAAACATTTTTGAGAAGAGAGAACATGGTTTTGAGTTTTTAATTTTGAAAGAGATTTGTAGAGTTTTGACAAAAAGGTTAACTTAACTTTTGTGTTGAGAGTTTTGAGAAATTGAGCTAGAGTTTCAGAAAACGTGTTTAAACGATTGAGAAACACTGTAATATACTAACAACTAACAACTTCATATTCTAAATAAATATTTGTACCATAAATAGTGAGCAGCTGTGTTTAAATGAGGCAGAAAATGAAGAATATGTTGTAAACAAAATACCATGGAGAGAGAGAGAGAGAGAGACACACACACACACACAGACAGACAGACAGACAGACAGAGAGTGAGAGAGAAAGAGAGAGAGAGTGATGGAGAGAGGGAGAGAGAGAGACATAGAGCAAGAGAGAGAGTGATGGAGAAAGAGAGATAAAGAGAGAGGGAGAGAGTGATGGAGAGAGAGAGAAAGTGATGGAGGGAGAGAGAGTGAGAGAGAGAGCGAGAGCAAGAGTGAGAGAGAGAGAGAGCAAGAGAGCGAGAGTGAGAGCGATGGAGAGAGAGAGCAAAAGAGCAAGAGAGAGTGAGAGCGAAAGTGCGAGAGAGAGCGAGTGAGAGAGAGCAGGAAGCAGGTTTTCTAGGTTGCAGCCAAACGGTTTAATCTGAACCACAGATGCTGGGTTGTATATCTCAGTCACGTTGTACTGAACATTTCCTTCCTGGCATTATTCACTGCAGAAAAAACGAAACATTTTCAACAGATTGGTTAGCTCTGTGTTGTGGTCCGAGGTGGTGAACTCAAGGTGTACTTGAATGGACCAGACCTCAGACAGACTGTCCTCGCTCTGCAATCTCAGTCTGTCTGTCACGCTGTCCAGCCTCAAGGGACGGACCACAGATATCCATCATTATTAGCAGAATTAACAAGGTTATCAAATCACAACATCTGGCTGCATCCCCATCCCTGGTTCTGTTAGGGTTAAGATGCTGTCTGTGGCTCCATGGTTCTGTTAGGGTTAAGATGCTGTCTGTGGCTCCATGGTTCTGTTAGGGTTAAGATGCTGTCTGTGGCTCCATGGTTCTGTTAGGGTTAAGATGCTGTCTGTGGCTCCATGGTTCTGTTAGGGTTAAGATGCTGTCTGTGTCGTGGTGCTGATATTGGCTGAATGCCAGCCAAGCGTTTGAGTGGCCGACGTCTGAGTTTGAGGAGGAGGAGGTGGAGGAGGTGGAGGAGGAGGAGGAGGTGGAGGAGGAGGAGGAGGAGGCGGAGGTGGAGGAGGTGGAGGTGGAGGAGGTGTAGGAGGAGGAGGAGGAGGTGGAGGAGGAGGAGGAGGAGGAGGTGGAGGAGGTGGAGGAGGAGGAGGTGGAGGAGGTGGAAGAGGCTGAGGAGGTGGAGGAGGTGGAGGTGGAGGAGGAGGTGGAGGAGGAGGAGGTGGAGGAGGAGGAGGAGGTGGAGGTGGAGGAGGAGGCGGAGGAGGAGGTGGAGGAGGAGGAGGAGGTGGAGGAGGAGGTGGAGGAGGAGGAGGCTGAGGAGGTGGAGGAATGGCCTCCACTCACACTTTGTCTTCACCACTTGGCTTCAAAAGTCTGTTTGTTAGCGATGATGGTTCCAACATAAACCGAATCACTCACAGACACACACAGGATTCAGGACCAACACCCCTCCCACCCATTCAGCGTGTGTGTAATACCATAATCAAGTTGACAAGGGACTGGAAAAAAGGCTTGCGGAACTTTGGCCACCCAGAGTATGAACCGAAAATCACCAAGGAACCATGTGAGCATGTCAAGTCTCAATGTGGCCAACATAATCAAAGTACGCAAGCGACTCCAGAACACGAGTGCATAATGGTGGTGTTTCCTTGCTGTGGTGCAGGGATACCTTTTTATGGACGCCCTGCGGAGTTTATCCTCCTGGTCACCAGACGGACTACTGCTCAACAGAACATCACGTTAGATACGGATAGGAGGCCGCTGCCTGTGTGAGAGTCATGCTGCTGACTGTCTCTGATGTGTGCTGTTAGCCCAGCTTCTCGCTATGCTAGCAGGTAATTGCAATGCTGAGATTTTGTGTTAGCTCCCTCCAACGAGATATCTAACTTGACTAAACCTTCGGCCACTAATGATGCCATATATATAATTACACGTCAATTACATGTCATTACGCTATTAAAAAGCCTTATCGGCAATATTGATATTGCAATTGTTTCGTATGGAAATCAATTATTTGTATGACCTTTTGGGGTCCTCTGGCTGTGGAGCTGCTCTTCCCAGTGGTCTGCAGAGCGCTCCTCACACATCACTACTCTCCCCACGTCCCAGCGTGGGCCTACCACCGCACGGTGCCAGCTCCTACATTAGCACCGGTATGTACACATTGCTTCATTGTTCTGCCGCGGCAGTCTGGGACAAGTGGGAGCAAGCCAGTCAGAAGAGCTGGCCGCTGATTGCAGGGTCGATTGCAGGGTCGATTGCAGGGTCGATTGCAGGGTCCCAACACCCACTCTTCAGGGAAGAGTGGGTGTTGGGAGTCAGAGATTATTGTCTTTGCTTTTTTCTTAACTGCCTGTTCATAGATGGTCTGTATAGGCTTGTATACTTTCCTCCCTACGATTTTCGTCGCTGTTTTGTGCATGCCGGCCAGTTTTCTTTTTAGCTTGACGGTTAGGTTGCCAAACCATGTGGTGATCCCATATCTCATGATGCTCTCTACAATGAAAATCATCACGACGTGAGGCTGCTCACGCCGTACAATCGTAATCTTCGCAAAAAATATAGCCTCTGTTGCAGTCTGTTGCACAGGTTGTCAATATGTGTCTTCCAGCAGAGAAGATTATCAATATGAACCCCTAAATATGTATATGAGGATACCTGGGTGATTTCCTGATTTTCGATGACCACTGGCTCATGGTCAGTCACTTGCCTCGGGTCCAAAACCATCTCCTGTGTTTTGGTCACATTTAGAATAAGGTGGTTGGTGTCACACCACTTTATAAATAGGTCTATCTCATCCTGGTACACAGAGGGGTCCAGATCCTTGTGTAGAAGGCTCAGGAGCACAGTATCATCTGCATATTTCACCATATAGTTGTTAGGGTGCACAGCCCTACAATCATTGGTGTACAATGTAAACAGTGTTGGTGATACAACACAACCCTGTGGGACTCCTGTGTTGCAGTCTGACAGTGTTCTGTTGACCTTCACTTGCTGTGTTCTATTAGTTAAAAAATAATAAAACCATTTGATCAAGGTGGTGTTTACACTCATGTCTTCGAGATTCTCTAAAAGTATGTGAATTTGCACTGTATTAAAAGCTGAGCTGAAATCAACAAATACAATTCTAGCATAAGCTTTTGTGTTCTCAAGGTGCTTGGAGATATTTCATCATCAGTGCTGCGTTCCTGCTTAGATGCAAACTGGTACACATCTAACTTTGGCTCGACATCCTTCATGAGCAGGGACACAACACATTTTTCAAAACATTTCATAACAATCAAGGTGAGAGCTACGGGACGAACATCATTGTTCATTGTGGCACACAGTAAACAATGATTGTTTACTGTGGCACTGGGCTTTTTAGGCACTGGAGTTATAATTGGCTTCTTGAGAGTGTTGGTTTATAGGCCTATCGATGGTTAACAGCGATTTTAGATAGTACAGATTACAAAAAAATAAGGCACAGAGTACAAAAAGAGAAAAAAAGTATATAATAGAATTTAAAAAATAATTTAAAAAAAAATAATTATAATAATAATATAATAAACAAATTAAATCTGTGTCTTTGAACTCTCCATTTTCAACGCCCCTATACACACTGGTGTATTTGAAACAAATGTATGCATATCAGTGACTTTTTTTTCCACAATAATGCTTTCATTTCTTGCAAATAATTTGTAATAAAAACGACAACCCAAACATGACTACAATATAATGACATGCCATGGATAGAAAGTAGGCGTGGTCTTCTCTTTGGTTTCTCTTTGACACTTTTTAAGTGAGCAGATGAGTAGACTACCTCAGAGCGAGTATGTTATCTAAAGACAAGGAGTGCATGTCCTGGGAGGCTTGACTCACTCTAGTGGATCAAAGATGTTGAAGATTGAACCGGTACCGAGTAATTTCTCGTGTGGTGCGATAAATTTGGATTTTACGCACGCCTTCTTACCCACGATGTTCATCCTGGTCTTCATCTTCGGGACGGTTTTCAATGTCTGGGGTCTCCGGACTGTGTACAAGGGCTGGAATAATATGGGAAACATCAACGTGTTTGTGCTGAACCTCGGAATAGCGGACTTGTTGTATGTTTTTACGCTGCCCTTTTTGGTCCACTATTACGCGCAAAAGAGCAAATGGACTTTTGGAGCCGCCTTCTGTAAAGTTACCAGATTCTGCTTCAACCTCAACCTGTACGGCAGCATCGGCTTCCTCACGTGTATCAGCATCTACAGGTACCTGGGCATCGTCCACCCCATGAGGGTCATGGGGAAGATCAGCACCAAACACTCGGTGGTCATCAGCGCCGTGGTGTGGACTCTGGTCATCATCCAAATCCTCCCAGATATGTTCTTTGAAAAAACCCCGAGCAATTCCTCCCAGTCGTGCTACGACACCACGGAGGACAGCCTGGTCGAGAAGTACCTGTCGTACAGCCTGGGCTGGAGCATCACGGGGTTCGCCGTGCCCCTGCTCATCATCCTGGCCTGCTACGGCCACGTGGTGGTGGTCCTTGCCACGAACGCCAACGTGAACGCACTGCTGAAGCAACGGTGTCTGAAGCTGGTGATCATCCTGACCATGCTGTTCGCCATCTGCTTCATCCCCTACCATGTGTTCCGCTATCTCAACCTGCAGGTCTGCACCTCATTACTTATTATTCTTCGGTCTCGGTGGCTATTCCCCACTATTCACTATTCATTTGTTTTTATTTGCGTGACGAGACCGTCACGCGCGATGAAAACAATTTCCCGAGTTTGAGATCTCAATCATGGGTTATTGCCCAATATCCCGAGATAGCGAACTAATCAAATTGCGCTATCTTAGGAGGTTCACGTGTAGCATATACTAATACTTATTATCACTCATTACTGATTACCACTGTTTTAGTTTCTCTTGTTATAACTTACCCTACGTAATTGTATTATTATGATCTATTATTGTGATCTATGCTGCTACTTACTTTTACATATTTGTATTTTGACTTATCTTTATTTGCTTTATCTTGTATTCTTGCTGCTATGTGGCTGTTGAGGAAGCACGCCTAAGAATTGCTCTCGTGTACTCCTGCGATAAGAGGTAATTCATAAGAGTGACTGATTCTGATTCTGCAGAGCAGGAGATCCAAACTTCAAGGGGTCTGCCACGCCAACTTCAAGAGCGTGTACATGGCGCACCAGGTGGGCAGAGGGCTGGCCTGCCTGAACAGCGCCCTCAACCCTCTCATGTACTTGGTGGGAAACGACGATTTCCTGATGCGTTTACATCATCTGAACCAACAGGCCAGACTGTCTCTGGCCGGCTGGAAGGCCGCCGTCCTGTACCACAAGCCCTCGGAGACGGACGTGTCTTGACACTGGAGATCCTACAAACTACAACAATACTTTTTTTTGCATTTCTGTATCTCTTACCCTTCTCCCTGTGTTTCCTTGCCTTAAAGCGTTTGTCATGGTCGAATATGTGCTGTTTACAATCTAGTTCATGATAATGAATGTGCTTTAGGAGATACTCTGTGTACATAAATCAGTGCCTTGGGACATAACTAATGTATGTCCCTCAAATACTTTTTGGAATAACGGCCTCAAATGTATTCTTTTAGCTTGTCAAGCTGTGTATATAAAGCGAAACCATATGCCACATCTGGCTCATAGTGTGATAAGTGTGTGTGTTCATGGCGCCTGGTCAGCCCTGATGAAGAAGAGATATAGTCACCTTAAAGTTACCTTTCACAAAGGACTGCTTGTGCTGTGGCGTGTGTGTTCTTGAATAAAAGCGTGTTTTTTATAACCGTGTGTGTAAGAGTGTTATGACTGTTCTCAGAGGAAGGGTGTCGTGTGATCACGGAAACCACAAACTCAGCTCCACCAACGGGCCTGGTTTCGGCAAGAAATGAATCATTGTCGCAAAACTAAAAAAAACGATTTGGTATTAATATGCATTGCATGACTAATAAATCATTTCGAAACTATCCAAAAAACGAATGCAACAATAAGTGATGAATTGGTCAACAGTAGCATTGCAAAGGCACCGCTTCTGTTTTCAGTTTCAGGGTGAAGCTGTGTGGTTCAGCCCTGTGCACTTTATGACGTGTGTTCTTGTGTGAACAGATGTAGCATGTGTAGTCCCCCCCCCCCCCCCCCCTTCTGACTGCGAAACACTTCCAGTAATCATGTTATCTGAGGATATGGGCCTGATCCAAGCAGCAGGCTGGGATCTGTTGGATTGTGGCAGAACTCAGGCGTGCGCTTCCCTGGAACAGTTCCCACAACTGCTGATTCAAATCTCAAGGACCGACTTCAGTCCCTGGAGGGGGGGGGGGTCTAAAGGGGTCCTCCTGGTCGTCTCAGTCTCTTTGGGATCCTATGGCGATAATGATTATGGCGATAATGGTGATAATAATAATCATTTATGAACCTCACTCCAAAGGCTTGCAGATCCAAACCGTGTCGTCTGCATCACACCGTTGGCAGTGGGCCCAGTGACCAAGCCTCCACATCGAAAAGGAAAAAAAGGGCTCGTCTTTTACTGTAAGTATACGTAACGGATGCCAACTAGCCTGGGCTAGCTGGCGGTAGTACGTTTGTAAATCCTCACACCCCCCTAGCCTTAAGAACGTTTCTAGCCGCTGAGTTAGCAGCCTGGGCTTTTAGCTCAGTGGTTAGAGCGTTCCACTCCCATGCCGGTAGTGGGAGTAGTTCGAGAGGTGGCAGGTTCGAGACCCGAGAGCGGTCGAACCGGCCTCTGCTACATATAGTTACTATAGTATATAGTTACTATATATATAGTTACTTACTATACTGTAAGTATAGTTACTATATATATAGTTACTATAGTATATAGTTACTTACTATACTGCATACTATACTATACTATACTATACTATACTATATATATACTATACTGTATTGGATGGGCCAATCCCAAAGTCCAGACTCACAGACAACTAAATTCCAAAGGGCGCGAGGGTTTGAGTCCAGACTTAGCGAGCACTCTCCGTGAGTCCACATCAGTGCAGACTTAACCTAAGGGAATCACCCACAGTTCAAACCTGACGTTTACCGCAGAGACCGCAGAGACCAAAGGGAAATCAGAAATTCTGCAGTTCGGTTTTCGCGCCAATCACTCAACAGAAACCGCAAACTGTTATTTCCTGGAAAGTGTGAAGTCTAGGTTGGATGCAGGTTGCACGGTGGGCGTATGTCTCTCTTTTAAGGTACTAAATGGGCTTGCACCTCCACCACTGCAACAGTTCATGGATCGAAGGGAAAGTGGTGACAGAACAACAAGAGCAGCTACAAGAGGGGACTGTGAGGTACCATTCAGACGTAAAACAGTCTTCTCTGTTAGAGCCTCCCATCACTGGAATCACCTCCCTACCCAACTAAGAAAGACCAACAACTATGTGACCTTCAAACTTAACCTCAAAAGATGGCTTAAAGCAAATGAAATATGTAATCACTAGCTTCACGTAACTAGTATTACTCCTCTTGTATATGTTACCTCTCACTGTATATGTTTCTGTACGCAAGATTTTACGACCATTACCTTGTTTAACAACCTGCCCAGGGACTACAGATGAAAATTAGCCTGTGGCTAACTCTGGCCCATTTACACTTCATGTGAAAACTGATGTGTTGATTAATGTACACTGTCCCTGTTAAATAAACGAATAAATAAAATAAAATAAATATCCGGAAATTAGGAAGGTAAACAACAACGAACAAATGATTAATAATTAAGAAAGTTGTTAATATTGAAGAATACGTTCAATGAGGCAGCCGTCTCCTGTGCCTTGGCCGTGTGCAAAGCAACAAACTTAAAATGTAAATTCCCAAACCGGCAACTGGCAAGTGTCAGCAACATCTTTGTTATCAATCGTTGTCAAGGTAACATGTTCTCTCGTTAAGCGCCGTCCCAATCCCATGTTTACCTCTCTGAGCCCATGTGGCCTCACACACTCACTCACTTAAGTTAATTAGCACCTGAGATTAATTAAGTCTGTGAGTCCTCAGTCCTCAGGGCTCACGTTGGGATTGGCCCTAAGGATGGGAAGTGTATACTATATATATACTATACTATACTATACTGAATGGAAATCGTTTGGTATAAATGCAACATGATGTACATACTCATTCATGGTCTAACAATAGGCTAACTTAGTCCGTTCATTATAATACATCAATTAACTTGATGTCAATGTAAATAACACTAACGTTATTTTAACATAGCAAGTAGTGTTCCTGTTACAACTGGTGGATTTGAGACCGTAAATGAGGTGAGCATGCCTCCTGTCTCTCTATCCTGGCAGCCATCCTTTTTCTGTCTTGTCCTCCACAGTTCTCTTGCGGTTGCTGTGTTTGCTGGATTAGGAGCCTAGCCTGTTCCACCACCGCTAGTCCACAGTGAAACCCTGCTGCCTGACCGTCAGGCACAGAGATGACCGCCTCTCCGTGGAGTTCTCGCTCCTGATTGGATAAAAAAAACGGGAACGAAATACTACAACTAACATTTGTTTTGTTCACTGCAGAGAGGAGGGACAGGAGAACCATGTGTCCAAACAGCCCATATCAGGGATGGCTGTTGCATTATAGATAATATATATCACCATTAACATTTATTTTCACATAAAAGCATTGCCTACAACGCCTTTAACACATGTTTAAGTGTGTAACTAAGGGCTACTAGACGTGGCCTATTACTTCAGTTTAGACAGGTCCCGTTATGTTTGGTTGTACTATTGAATTAGACCTAGCAGCTAAAGGATTATTTAGACTCAATTGATTAAATAGACTCAAGGAGGAACAACGATTGCCTTGGGATACAGTAGTTTTGGTTATGACCATATTGAGTTTACGTTGCCGTTATGCAGAAAGAAGCTGGGCCTGCAGCCGTGGGCGGGGTCATCCAGCCGCATACGGGCTCACCTGGCGTTATCCCAAGGTCAGCGTCCTACAGGAAGACCAGGTGAGTTTCCCCTGTTTTCCACGTGGATCCACGTGGGTTTTTGCACGTGATAACTGTGTTTTTGTGCAGCGTACACCAGGTACCCCAAGCATGAGTTGCCGTAACTTTTCGGAGATTATTCTCAGGTTGATATCGTAAAAAGCAAAAGCTTCTGCCTTTCCCTGAGTGCTGCACAGCTTCTTGAAACGGCTCCGGTCCGGCACACGGGGAAATTTATGTTACCAAATATTTATTTTGTTAACAAGAATGCTAACACACACCGCTCTCAGCAGCGGCTGGACCACCACAACTATACAAACAGAGGGTGGATGAGCGCACTGCAGAGGTACGCTTCTGCCGTAGCCACACTCCACCTCTCTCTGTGATGGTTGGTGTCGCTATAGTTACTACATTGTTGTCACTAACATATGACATTGGTGGGGGAACATAACACATTGCTTTCACAAGGGTGTGTGTGTGTGTGTGTGTGTGTGTGTGTGTGTGTGTGTGTGTGTGTGTGTGTGTGTACACGTGTGTATGCATCGGGATGGCAGGGCTGATCATTTCACTTTGAGCTATAGTGAATTATAGCGCTATCCCACTATGGGATAATTGTCCCCAAACTCTTTGGAGACCTGCTTTTCCAGGATTCAAATATGATGAAGACAGATTAGATATGGGAGCTCCTAAATAAAAATAATACCTATACCCTAGAATAACAGACAACCATTCCTTTTACAGTCCCTTAATTTACTAGGTATTTACCCGGTAAATATATGGTAAATCATAGTATATTATTGGGTAATTACCACTGTAATAAGAAGGTAAATGCGGAGTAACTACAGCTGAAGTACTAAGAAAAACCTCCACTATTACCCATCAACTCAACTAAGTACCGTGTAGTTGTGACTGTTTCAGGTTGGTAATAACTCAGATATAATTGCGTACCTACTAGGAAAGTAGGCAACCAGTTCTTAGAAACACCTTTTCAATTCAAGTGTAGTTATTCAAGGTTTATGTTGTACTATCTACAAATTAACATAGTACTTTCCAATAAATTACTTTTTCTTATAGTTATTGTTCATAGCTACACCCATTTATAAAGGGTTTATTCGATTTACCAATTTATTTTGTATAACAATTTATTTTGTTGAATTGAGCGATGGAGGTCGACGGAAACAAACTATATATTCTTAAGTATTATTATCATGAATAAAATAAAATAAAGTAGACCTGAACAAAGAGTAGTTTTTGCCACTGCCTAGCGGAGCTTTGGGAAACATGACCTCTCTCTCTGTGGTATTCACACACTATATAAGAAAAAAGTAATTTATTGGAAAGTACTATGTTAATTTGTAGATAGTACATAATTAAACTTGGGCTGTTACCAACATAAACCTTGGATAACTACACTTGAATTGATGGGTAATTGAAGAGGTGTTTCTAAGAACTGGTTGCCTACTTTCCTAGTAGGTACTCAATTATATCTGAGTTATTACCAACCTGAAACAGTCACAACTACACAGTACTTAGTTGAGTTGATGGGTAATAGTGGAGGTTTTTCTTAGTACTTATTTCGGAAGAAGAAACCCAATTTAAGTTTGAGTTTCTTCACAAGATTGTCAATATGGGGCTTGAAGGTGAGGGAGTCATCAAGCAAGACACCAAGGTATTTGTACATATGAACCACCTCTATGACATTGCCCTCAAGAGTGGACACTTGTGGGGACAATTTGAGGTAATTTCTTAGTGTTTGAAAACAACATTAGTTTAGTCTTGTCAGCATTGAGGACTAGTTTTAGCTGCAGGAGTGTATGCTGGACCACATCAAAAGCTCTCTGCAGAGATTCAACAGCTTTAGCATGAGTTGATCCAAAACAGCAAATAACTGTGTCATCTGCATAAAAATGCATGTTAGCATGAAACACATTTTTTCCCAACTCATTAATGTACATAATGAACAGGAGGGGTCCTAATACCGAACCCTGTGGCACACCCTTGTGGACATTCACAAATTCAGAACACAGACCATCATATTTAATACACTGAGTCCTGTCACTCAAATAATTTGTGAACCAGGAAACTACATGATCTGACAAACCCAAACAAAGAAGTCTATGTTTTAGAACAGCATGGTCCACAGTGTCAAAAGCTTTCGACAGATAAAAAAAAAAGTGATGCACAGTACTGCTTTTTATCGAGAGCAACAAGTAAATCAATCACTTTTGTAGCTGCAGTGATGGTACTGTGTTTTTTACTAAAGCCTGATTGCAGTCTGGAGAGAAGATCATTTGAGTTTAGAAACTCTTTTAGTTGATCACACACAAGAGATTCAAGATTTTTGACAAGGCACACAAATTTGATATTGGCCTGTAGTTAGTTAAAGATGCTGGATCACCTCCTTTTAATAAGGGGGTAACAAAAGCTGACTTCCAATTGGATGTAATTTCTTTGTTTGCGATTGAGAGATTAAAAAGGATTGTAAGAGGCTGTGCTACAAAATCAGCAGCTATTTTCAAAAAATAGGGTTCTATCAAGTCAGGTCCCGGGGGTTTTCTGTGATCTAACGTTTTTGAGGGCACTCAAAACGTTGAGTGATGCACTTAAAATGCACTACTGCTGCACAGTAAAAGGTGCACAGTAAAAGCTACAAAATTAAAGGGTTCTCCTAAAAACCTTGGGGGGTCTGTGCAGGGAGTCACAGGGGCAGCTCCTGTGGAGTCAAACAAAGAACCAGATGATACAAAATGCTTGTTAAAGCAATTTAGGACCTCAGATTTATCATAGACTGTGACTGAGTCTTTTAGAACAAATGTTGGAAGAGCCTGAGGACTTTTAATTACAGATAAAGACTTAATCACTTTCCAAAATTTCTGAGGATTATTGAGGTTCTCAGTTGTGACAGACAAGTAATATTCTGATTTTGCCTTTTTGATAAGAGAAGTGCATTTGTTCCTTAGTTGCCTGAAAACCAGTCAGAGGCAAAATAACTATTTCTGGCTTTGGCCCATGGCACATTACGTTGATGGACGGTATCTGACAATTCTGGGGAAAACCAGGGGTTTTCTCGTCCCTTCACCCTGAATTTCCTGATAGGAGCATGTTTATTTACAATATTCACAAAATGTTCCTTAAAGAATGAAGAATGAAAGAAGTTAGCTCAACTTCTGGCAACAGACCTATATGCCCCCAATTAACCAAAGACAAGTCATGATGATAAGCTTGTTCATTCAAATGTTTTTCTTTTTCAATTCCTTTTGAAAATAATGCGTGGTTTACATTTGGGGATTTTAGTGTCCCTGCAAGTAGCAACAACACAATGATCACTCAAATCATTGCAGAAGACTCCCAAGGATGAAAATTTATGAAGAACATTTGTTAGAATTAGATCAATCAATGTGGACTTATCAGAACTTTTAAGATTTGGCCTTGTAGGTAGGTTGACCAGCTGGCTAAGATTAATAGAGTCACAGAAAGATTTGAATTAATCCGAAACTGCATTTAGCCAGTCCCAATTCAGATCTCCAGCCATTAAAAGTTCATTATAATTTAATTTGGACAAAAGATGCTTCAAGGACGAAAATGCCTCCTTGATGGCATATGGAGGCCTATAGCACCCGACAACAGTCATGGAGAGGGACTTGGCTATTTCCACCTTCAATGCCAAAAATTCCATTTGCTTGCAGATGGACTCAGACAAAACAATTGAAGCATCAAATTTTGATCTAACATAAATGGCTATACCACCACCTTTCTTGGGCCTGTCAGTACGATAAACATTGTATCCGAGTATGCTAATGTCTTCATTTGTAATAGATTTCGTCAGCCAGGTTTCTGAAATTATCACAATATCTGTATCTGTTGATCTAGTCCAAATTCTGACCATGTCTATCTTGGGTAATAAGCTGCGCACATTAAGATGAACAAATTTGAGACCAGACATTAATTTGAAATCAGCGGGAGTCTGGATACGCTGCAGCTCAGGACCAGGGTTTGATTGCACATCTCCAGACAGAAGTAAGAGTAGGACAATCATCAGTCCTCGCTTCACGTTACATGATGTCCTTGAGGTATGCCGCGGCGTAGGCGTGGTGGGGGCGGCGAACGGGAGGACGGTGTACTAGTAGAGACCCCCCTGGTTTACAGAACGCTGTCTTCACCCGGGTGGCTTTGGTGAGGGGGACCTGCCGGTGACCCTTGGTGAGGTCCAGGGTGGTGAGGTCCAGGGCGGTGAGGTAGCGGGCGGTGAGGTAGCGGGCGGTGAGGTAGCGGGCGGTGAGGTAGCGGGCGGTGAGGTCCAGGGCGGTGAGGTCCAGGGTGGTGAGGTAGCGGGCGGTGAGGTCCAGGGCGGTGAGGTCCAGGGCGGTGAGGTAGCGGGCGGTGAGGTCCAGGGCGGTGAGGTCCAGGGCGGTGAGGTCCAGGGCGGTGAGGTAGCGGGCGGTGAGGTCCAGGGCGGTGAGGTAGCGGGCGGTGAGGTAGCAGGCGGTGAGGTCCAGGGCGGTGAGGTAGCAGGCGGTGAGGTCCAGGGCGGTGAGGTAGCGGGAGGTGAGGTCCAGGGCGGTGAGGTAGCGGGCGGTGAGGTAGCGGGCGGTGAGGTAGCGGGCGGTGAGGTAACGGGCGGTGAGGTAGCGGGCGGTGAGGTCCAGGGCGGTGAGGTCCAGGGTGGGGCCGGGCCTCTCCATCAGCTCATGGACCCGGGGCACGGGGGAGGAGTCGGTCTCTGAGACCTCATTCAGAGTCCTGAAGTCACTGCAGAACTGAGGACCTGTCAGGTTTACCAGGACAACTGGGCTAGACCAGGACAAGTGGGCTAGACCAAGTGCTATTGTGGCTATTCCGACGGGGTGGAACGCGCACCTTGATGTTTTTCTGTGGCGCTGAGCGACCGTAGTTGGCCGGCTACAGCCACTCTGTTGGCCGTGGAGCTGTCTACGTGTCCGGGGGCGTTCTCCTCGACGCAACACACGACACACATCATAGTTTTGGAAATGCCGTTTACCGACGTCACACGAGTCCCGTGTCTGCTCGCGTTCTTCCCCCCCGCCCCGCGGCGCTCACGGGCGCCAGCTTGGGGAGATGGGGGCGGTACACTCGGTCTACCACCTTTCCCCCGGGCTGCTGGAGCCGGGCTGCCACGCGACAAAACGCGTTGGCCCTTAGGTTGTACGTCAACGTCGCCGCCATTTTTGAGGGGCCAAGAAAACAAAGAAGAGTAACCTGGGGAGCTGCGGTTTGTCTGCGTGGAAAGCACTTTAAAGTTGACATTTCTAAACCAAGTACAATGAGCCGTTTCTGTATTCATATCAAATCATGTGATTTATATCTTATATTAAATATGTATTTTGTATTTATTTGATATACTGTATTTTGGTTCTAGATCATGAACCGTTGAATAAAACAGACTGATAATCATCAGCAAACGGTGCAGTTCCACGGAAATCAACTGTAGTCCAGCATCCTGCCCTGCCCCAGTAGGTTCAGGGATCAACTTTAAATGACTGGAACCGGGGTTTCCCTGAGTGATGAGGCCAGGTCCACGTATGGGTGTAGCAGGATATCCCAGCTTCAAATAATGAATGATGCTTTACATCATAACATTAGTTATAGAGGGCAAGGCAAGGCAACTTTATTTATATAGCACGAGGCAGACTCAAACTGCTTCACATATAAACATTGTCATACAATAAAAAGAAAATAATGGATAAGTAAAAGAAAAAAATGAGTAAAATAGATAGAAAATAAAGGCAAAGTTAAAAAAGCATTTTAGAAAGTGCAACGTATTTAAGATCAGATCAACAGTCTCTCTGGTATACCCACGTCGGGACTCCAACCCGACCTAAAGGAACTTGGTCCTTTCTCTGGGTCTCCAACCCAGATTCTGGGACTCCAACCCGGTAAGGTTACTTTATTTGTACTCGTAGGTAGATAGTTTGCAGTTATGGAGACACAGTGGACATCTTATAAAAGTGTTCAAACAAGGACTCTCAATAGATGATCATGATCATCATGGTTTTGACGTTGCTTCTAATGTTAGTATTGTTGGGTTGTGAGAAAGTGTTCTCAGAGGAAGTGAGTTTGTTGTGGTGCGGTGTGAAGGTCCTCTGAAAGGTCAGACGAAGGGTAAGCCACGCTCTACGTGCTCTACTGTTCTGGGTTCCTTTGTTTGTAGCGTATCTCGCATACGACCGGCTGTATGATTGGTTCTTAAAGCTGACGGAGCTCGCCTGGCCTTACCAGTATTTGTATTGCTGCATGTTTCTGTCCATACAGATTTGAGAAAGTTCAACAGAAGATATCGTTGATAAATATATACACTTAGCCATATGGGATGTGTTACCGTTTTTAATGGAAGATTAGCGTATGTTTCTCTTTATTTAACTATCATCTCCCACTGAAGGACATGAAGACATCATGGATTTGATATTTAAATGCGGAAGTCAAACATTCCATTGTCTTTAAAACGAATAAACACAAACTCTGGGATCTCACCATGAGTTCTTATCTATTGTGATGATTAGAGCCAAGCCGATAAATATTAAGGTCAGTCGCGGCGCAAAATAATTATTCTTGACTACGAGCTACGAATGAGGCTGTCCAGTCGCCAGGCCGTATTATTTGAAAACATTTACATTTACATTCAGGGCGTTTAGCAGATGCTTTTATCCAACGCGACTTACAATAAGTACATTTGTCATAAGAAGTGAAACAATATATCTCCGTCAGTACAGTAAAGATGTTCATAGAACCAAGTGCAAAGCACTAACAATCACCAGGCCAACCCATTCCCTGTATACAGCAGTGATAGCCAGCTACTGCAGATGCTACACAACTAAGTACATGCTACACAACATGCATGCACAACACAATTAAGTACATGCTACACAACATGCATGCACAACACAATTAAGTACATGCTACACAATTAAGTACAATGAATGAATACAACCTGCGTTAAGTGCGTTCATCAAGTGCCAGGACGTACAACAGACAATAGTGCAACAGACAAATAAGGGACTGAATGGCTGTGCAGAGTCTAGGTGAACTCTGAACAGGTGGGTTCTGAGTCGTTTGCGGAAGCTGGTGAGCGACTCTGCGGTCCTGACATCAGCAGGGAGCTCGTTCCACCACTGTGGTCCCAAAACAAAAGTGACTTCATGAATCTTCCCACATGACATGGCCCAAACCATCCCCCCTATCAGCTGCTTCGTGTTGTTCCTCCTTATGGGCCAATGGGGGTCAAGTGGCCTTTCCAGGGCCCCTTGCACATGGAGGCCCCTTGCACACGGGGGCCGGGGCCAGCCTGGGCGTTAATCCGCGTCTGCAGGTGCTGGAACATTCTGAGAGCAGCGAGAGGAGAACAACAGCAACAACAACAACCACAACAAAAATCAAGTATCAAGAATGTGACAAATCAATATCAGAAACAATCTTAGGTATATTCCTCTCTCTCTCTCTCTCTCTCTCTCTCTCTCTCTCCCTCTCCCTCCCTCTCCCTCCCTCTCCCTCTCCCTCTCTCTCTCTCCCTCCCTCCCTCCCTCTCTCTCTCTCTCTCCCTCCCTCTCTCTCTCTCTCTCTCTCCCTCCCTCTCCCTCTCCCTCTATCTCTCTCTCTCTCTCTCTCTCTCTCTCTCTCTCTCTCTCTCTCTCCCTCCCTCCCTCTCTCTCCCTCTATCTCTCTCTCCCTCTCCCTCTCTCTCTCTCTCTCTCTCTCTCTCTCTACCATCCACCCAGCCCGTGCCCCCACCTCTAGAGTTGTGTCTCCAGATGAGACCAGATCAGATTGAATCAGAGTCTGTGTTCTACAATGTTCTCATCTCCGGCCTCACTTCCATAGTTCACTGAATCAGCCGGCTGCCAGAGTTACTGCACGCTGTGACGATGCTAATTATCGTAAGCAGAAGTTAAATGAACTCAAAAGGCCATGTCCGGAACACTGCGGTCTGTGGACGGACGCACAGTGATGGTTTTGAATCTCCGTGTCCAGAGAAGACTCTCAAAGAGTCTTACAAGCGGCGAGCAGAGAAATAGAAGCGCCAGCTTTGCTCCGTTAGAAGCAGCGTGATTCTATATCATTTCTAACTCTTTTGCTCTCGTTCAAACGTCGTATTTAAGAGGCTACTTCTTGAATGTGAGTGGCTTCCTGTGGTCCCTGAGAAGAGGTGAACCTCTCCCTGGTCGCTGTGGACCCTGAGCTCAAACATCGTGCAGGATGTCTTCTAGTGTCTCTGTGGTCACATGTCTTAGTGTGGGGACCAGTGTGGGGACCAGTGTGGGGACCAGTGTGCGGACCAGTGTCTCTCCCACTGATACCAGGTGTTATTTACAACAAACCTCCATTTGTTTATGTCCCGATAAGGACGAGCCAAACGGCCGGTCCCAGGCCGTCACAGCCAGGGCCATGTACCGTATCAAGAGAGACACTGAATCGTTTATTTCATGATTCACACTCTCTATGGTTTATACGTGTGGAGACTGCTCCTCACCGTCCTACACTATCGATTATTCAACCTAAGTCTGTATATCTGTATATATTACATTATAAGGTACTCTTTTACAGTATAAAGGCCATCTCTCTCTCTCTCTCTCTCTCTCTCTCTCTCTCTCTCTCTCTCTCTCTCTCTCTCTCTCTCTCTCTCTCTCTCTCTCTCTCTCTCTCTCTCTCTCTCTCTCTCTCTCTCTCTCTCTCTCTCTCTCTCTCTCTCTCTCTCACCTTCTGGTTGGAGGAGGACACACAAAATGTCCTCTCAGTCATTACACCAGATATGCCAAGACTGAATTATCTCTGCCTAATTTGCCAATTAGGCAGAGATAACATGCAAGCCTATCATAGAGAAACAAGCAACAATGACAGAGACACACATAACTGATATCTAAATCTATTCTCATGTGAGTGTGAATGTGACAGATCTTTGGAAGCAGCCACCTACAAAACATGGTCCTTCATCAGTATTACATATACAAAACAATTACATAATAAAAACAACGACTTTATACGTTTAGGTTACACTTTACTATGAGGGTTCATTAGCTAACAATTAATTAACATTAGTGCAGTAATAAGCACCATTAGTAAACATGACCGCCGTAAGTAAATAAAATTAAATAAATTAATTAATTAAGCCCTGGCAGCGCATCACCCCCACCCTGATGCAGCTCCACTGGTTACCAGTCAAGTTCCGCATTCAATTCTAAATTCTACTCCTCACATACAAGTCCCTTCACGCGCTGGCCCCCCGTTACCTCTGTGCCCTCCTCCACCCCCCGACACCCCCCTGCGGTCCCTCAGGTCCTCTGACAAGGACCAGCTGGCAATTCCCCGCACGAGACTCCAGACCCTTGGGGATAGGGTCCGCCCCCACCCTGTGGAACCAGCTCCCCCCCCCCCCCCCCCCCCCCCCGCGCACATCTGCTGTGCCCCTTCCGTGGAGACTTTCAAAAAGTACACAAAACGAAAGCACACCTTTTCTCTGTAACCCACGACCCCACCCAGCGCCTTACGCATTTGCGCTCTCACTCTCTCGCCTACACACACACACCCTCACCTCCCACTCTTGTGAAGCGACCTTGAGTATCCTGAAAGGCGCTATATAAAATCGATTTATTAGGTGCCAAGCACAAAGTGCGAGGCAACTTATTGTAATTCTTAGTTTTATTATTATTCCGCCGCGTTTGCATTACACAGCCTAAACCGCTTGCACGCTTTTTATGAAAATTACCAGACCTGTAGAGGTTGACCCAGGATTAGCAGACAGCAAATATTACACTGATTGGCCCAAAGGTGGCGCTATACCAACTGTCCAAACAATGCAAACTTTGCACAATCATATCTCCTAACCGGTTTGACCCACACTCATGAAACTTTGTTCACACATGCATATCCACATGCTGAACAAATATGCCTCAAGAACCTATGACTTCCGGTTCCCAGATTTGCCGCCATTTTGTATTTAGTTAAAAACAGTAAATTGCCTAACGATCCCAGGTTTTTTGAAAAAAAAATTTGGACAAAAATCCTTTAGCCCATATCATCTATGGACCATTATCTTAAATCGGACATAAATATTAGTCTGTACATTCAAGTTTAAAGCAGCCATTGAGTTCTAAAATGGGCGTGGTTCAAACCGCTCATATCAACATCAAGTAGGACTCCTATGATGTTGACCCCAATACAAAAGTTGTTCATAATCAAATTCTGATCAAGATAAACGCAAAATATTTTCAAATAGGGCGTGGCATAGAAATGGGCGTGGCCTGTCACTAAAATCGCCACAGTTCATAGACGCAATGTTTGATTTGAGCGCGACCGACACAGTGGCTATTGGGGTCCAAATTTCCAACTCCTCAAGTAAAATTAAGTTGATTTGACAAAAGAGTTGAGTTGAGTTGACAAAACAACATGGCCGCCAGAGGCTAAAAATCGTCAAAAAAAGTTAATTGCTCATATCAACATCAAGTTGGACTCCTATGATGTTGACTCCATTACAAAACTCGGAAAAAAAGTTTGGAATCAAATTCTAAACAAGTTGAACCAAACATTGTGTTTGTCGTGTTTGTAGCGCCCCCTACAGGATCTTTAAAAAGCAGCCCCTGCGCCACGTTTCACCAATATGTATGAAACTCGGTAGACACGTACAACGTGCCAATACCTACAGAAAAGCCTCTTGGACCCATGCTCCAAAACCCACCGGAAGTCGGCTATTTTCATTTTTCTTTTTCACTCTCGGCGGCCATTTTCACTTTTTCGCCTTGTATTTGAATGAACTCCTCCTAGGGAATTTATCGGATCAGCTTAAAAATTGGTCAGTACAGTCATGAAATGGTGAACTGAATGAACGCCGTGCTATTTGTGACTGTACGTTAAAGGGCGTGTCCGTGGCGTGCCATCAAAGTTGGCCATTTTGAATGGAATTTCACAGCGTGGCCTGTCACTAAAATCGCCACAGTTCATAGACGCAATGTTTGATTTGAGCGGGACCGACACAGTGGCTGTTGGGGCCCAAAGTTTCAACTGCTCAGTTAATATGAAGTTGATTTCCAAAACAAGATGGCCGCCAGAGGCTAAAAATCGCCTTAACTTAACGCCAAAAGGCAGGGTTAACTTAACCCAATCGCCATCAAACTTGGGATAGTCCAAGGAACATGGGTCAAGATGAAACAGTCCAAATTTTATCTAAATCTGCCTAAAGGTGGCGCTATAGCAACAGTCCAAAAATGCAAAAATCTTCGAAAATCGTCAAAGTTTAACTTAACACTAAAAGGCTGGGTTAACTTAACCCAATCATCATCAAACTAATGGTTAGGTTAGGGTTAGGTTTATGGACTGTGTCATGGTCTGGTTAGGGTTAGGATGGTTTATTGGTCGGTAGGGTTAGGGTTAGGTTTATGGTCTGCGTCATGGTCTGGTTAGGGTTAGGTTTGATGGTTTATTGGTTGGTAGGGTTAGGGTTAGGTTTGATGGTTTATTGGTCGGTAGGGTTAGGGTTAGGTTTGATGGTTTATTGGTCGGTAGGGTTAGGGTTAGGTTTGATGGTTTATTGGTCGGTAGGGTTAGGTTTGATGGTGTATTGGTCGGTAGGGTTAGGTTTGATGGTTTATTGGTCGGTAGGGTTAGGGTTAGGTTTGATGGTTTATTGGTCGGTAGGGTTAGGGTTAGGTTTGATGGTTTATTGGTCGGTAGGGTTAGGGTTAGGTTTGATGGTTTATTGGTCGGTAGGGTTAGGTTTGATGGTTTATTGGTCGGTAGGGTTAGGGTTAGGTTTGATGGTTTATTAGTCGGTAGGGTTATGTTTGATGGTTTATTGGTCAGTAGGGTTAGGGTTAGGTTTGATGGTTTATTGGTCGGTAGGGTTAGGGTTAGGTTTGATGGTTTATTGGTCGGTAGGGTTAGGGTTAGGTTTGATGGTTTATTGGTCGGTAGGGTTAGGGTTAGGTTTGATGGTTTATTGGTCGGTAGGGTTAGGGTTAGGTTTGATGGTTTATTGGTCGGTAGGGTTAGGGTTAGGTTTGATGGTTTATTGGTCGGTAGGGTTAGGGTTAGGTTTGATGGTTTATTGGTCGGTAGGGTTAGGTTTGATGGTTTATTGGTCGGTAGGGTTAGGGTTAGGTTTGATGGTTTATTGGTCGGTAGGGTTAGGTTTGATGGTTTATTGGTCGGTAGGGTTAGGGTTAGGTTTGATGGTTTATTGGTCGTAGGGTTAGGGTTAGGTTTGATGGTTTATTGGTCGGTAGGGTTAGGGTTAGGTTTGATGGTTTATTGGTCAGTAGGGTTAGGGTTAGGTTTGATGGTTTATTGGTCGGTAGGGTTAGGGTTAGGTTTGATGGTTTATTGGTCGGTAGGGTTATGTTTGATGGTTTATTGGTTGGTAGGGTTAGGGTTAGGTTTGATGGTTTATTGGTCGGTAGGGTTAGGGTTAGGTTTGATGGTTTATTGGTTGGTAGGGTTAGGGTTAGGTTTGATGGTTTATTGGTTGGTAGGGTTAGGTTTGATGGTTTATTGGTCGGTAGGGTTAGGTTTGATGGTTTCTTGGTCGGTAGGGTTAGGTTTGATGGTTTTGTGACTACGTTGAAGGGCGTGTCCGTGGCGTGGCGGTCGGCTCAGGCTTGGCACCTTAAACGCTGCTCGCAGATTTAATTATTATTATTATTATTATTATTATTACTAGATCATTAGTTAACCGTTAGTTAATGCTTATTCTGGCATTAACTAATGTCAATTAATAGTTAATTAATTTAACCTAAAAACATTTTGGCATACAATTCTTTAGCCTATTCTAAAAGTTCAAACATATTATTTGTAGTAAACCAGTAGTGTTGGAACCTATGTTGCTGTTTATGTTGTTTAAATGTCATTATGTTGCAGTTTTAGCATCAATATTTATTCCCAGTGAAATGGTGCCCTCTAGGAGTTGCTTGCTCTCACTACCTCCCATTAATGTTCCCTGAGGGAAGTGCTTTCTGTATTTTCTTGTACATTCATTTAAACTGCCACATATCACTGTAAAGTAACCATCAAATGGCAACGGTAACACTTGCGTCCTCAGAGTTTAAAAACAGGACAACTTGGCCAGTTAGAGCAACTATACTCGGATGGATTATTACATAAGCTATCTTACATAATGTAGGCACCACTTTTATCAATTAACTGTTTTATCAAATCACTGTTTATAATATATAAACTCTATAGCATAAAATGCCAAATAAGATTTCGTTCAGTACTCGATTCGGAGCCCAGTATTGAACTTCCCGTTTTTCTAATCGTTGATGTATGCCAACACCAGGGGGCGGTGTTGATGAGCTTTTGATCTTATATTAAGAGAAGCTGCAGCTGAATCCTTTGGGACGTTACAGCTAGAGTAGGCTACTTCTGATTTATAGGAAGATAATATTAATAATAACGATAGTAAGAATACATCAGACTTATAAAGTGCTTTCCAAAGTTCTCAAAGACGATTTACATACAGCAGAATCAAAACAAGCAGTAAACTTTAAGAAAGAGAAGTCTGAAGAGCTGGGTTTAAATGACGCCAGTGTGGGGACATCTCTGATGTGATTGGGTAATGAGAGAGAGGGGCGGTGACCCGGTGAAAGGTCCTGGCAACCCGGGTCAGGGTCCTGTGGAGGAGGAGGAGGAGGAGAGGGAGGGTGGAGCAGGTGGTAGAGGAGGAGGAGAGGGAGGGTGGAGGAGGTGGGAGGAGGAGGAGGAGGAGGAGGAGGAGGGTGGAGGAGGAGGAGGAGAGGGAGGGTGGAGGAGGAGGAGGAGGAGGAGAGGGAGGGTGGAGCAGGTGGTAGAGGAGGATGAGGAGGAGGAGAGGGAGGGTGGAGCAGGTGGTGGAGGAGGAGGAGGAGGAGAGGGAGGGTGGAGCAGGTGGTGGAGGAGGAGGAGGAGGAGAGGGAGGGTGGAGGAGGTTGTGGAGGAGGAGGAGGAGGAGAGGGAGGAGGAGGAGAGGGAGGGTGGAGGAGGAGGAGGAGAGGGAGGGTGGAGGAGGAGGAGAGGGAGGGTGGGTGGAGGAGGTGGTAGAGGAGGAGGAGGAGGAGAGGGAGGGTGGAGCAGGTTGAGGAGGAGGAGGAGGGTGGAGAGGGAGGGTGGAGGAGGTGGTAGAGGAGGAGGAGGAGAGGGAGGGTGGAGGAGGAGGAGGAGGAGAGGGAGGGTGGAGCAGGTGGTAGAGGAGGAGGAGGAGAGGGAGGAGGAGGAGGGTGCAGCAGGTTGTGGAGGAGGAGGAGGGTGGAGGAGGAGGAGGAGGGTGGAGGAGGAGGAGGAGGGTGCAGCAGGCTGTGGAGGAGGAGGAGGGTGGAGCAGATTGTGGAGGAGGAGGGTGGAGGAGGAGGAGGGTGGAGGCGGAGGTTGTGGAGGAGGTTGAGGAGGAGGAGGGTGCAGCAGGCTGTGGAGGAGGAGGAGGAGGAGGGTGCAGCAGGCTGTGGAGAGGCGGTCAGCAGACCCTGAAGGTGATGCTGTTGAGCCGGGAGCCCGAGGCGTCGGTGGAGGCCTGGGGCGGATGTGGCTGGAGGTAGAGCGGGTTCACTTTGCCATAGACCTCTGAAGAATAATGCTGCTAACCATTTGGCCATTTGTGCTGGTACGCCGACCTGCTCAACGAGAAAGTGACATAACGTAGAATAATGGACGCCTGGAGGTGGCAGCAGTAGTAGCAGGCTAGGCTCTTTAGCAAACAAGCTTGAAAACAAAACTTTACATTGTATTGCACGCACAGCAAGACCGTGCAATGCATACATTGGTGACCGGATTAAAGCAGCAATGTAATCAAATGTGTAAGAGCAGTGTATGTCGACATTAAAGACACCAACGTGGAACAAAGAGAAAGAAAATACATCTCAACTTTATTGACTACGGGCGCAGCCATCTTCGTTGGTCGAGCGTCACGGGGATCTTTGGCGACTCGGTTACTCATCAGAAGCCCCAGTGGGAGCTTGGTATCCCCAAAGAAAAGGAGGCGTGCCCCAATGCATCAATGCCACAAGAAAGCTGGGAGATCCGACCGGGATGGAGGGCGTACCATACAAATGGGTAGCACCATAAGTCCCGCCTCCGAGGCTCCGGTTCCCTCGGTCAAATGTCCACGGGGAACAACACGGGGCTTATGAATGATCGTACATAACAAACTCTGTGGGTGGCGAAGAAGTAAAAGCTGCGTCACCTACAGAGTTTGTTCTTATTCTTCAAAGGTCTGTGAATGGTTGTAAGTCACTTTGGATAAAAGTGTCAGCAAAATCCCCTACATGTAAACGTGAGGTGACGTGCGTGCGTACGTGCTGGAGTCTGTTCAGGACTTGAGGCTCCGTGGAGCACGCTGGTGGCGGGGGCCCAGCTGGGATTGGAGCAGGGCTGGTGTTGGAGGGAAAACCCCGTCCTAACAGGGAAGCTGGACGACCACGCGGCGGCCTGTCGGTCAGAGAGGTAAGCCTGGAACCAGGGTTAGGGTTAGGCCTGGAACCAGGGTTAGGGTTAGGGTTAAGCCTGGAACCAGGGTTAGGGTTAAGCCTGGAACCAGGGTTAGGGTTAAGCCTGGAACCAGGGTTAGGGTTAGGGTTAAGCCTGGAACCAGGGTTAGGGTTAGTGTGATCAGAGCAGGCTCAGTGCTATGAGCTGAAACCAGACTGAAAAGGCTCAAGCAGTCAAGGTGGGACTTAATCTGAGAGGCAACGTCTCTCTCCAGGACTTTTGAGGAAAGGAATGTTGCTTTGTTATGCTTATCATTCTGAATGCCACTTTCCTTTGAGCTAGGTCACCATGATGACGTTTTTCAAGTAAATAGAGAGTTCACGTCACATGAAGCATACCACAATGTCAATGTTCCAGGATGTTCCACACCAATGGATACAGCAGGGCCTATAATTAGACAGAGTCAACAGAGTGCACACCTTTACCAGGTGTGTGAGATCACTAGCACGGCTCCATGACAGACATTCCTGTTTTAAACTCACCTGTCTGGTCATTCACGTTTAGGTAAAGCCATCACATCTCTAGTGCTCGTCACTGTGCTGCCCTCAGGCAGTCACAGTGATGTGATGTGAAAACACCTAATCAATAATTGTATTTTTTAATAACCAATGTCCATTGATAAAACCATTCTAAAATGTGCCTCGACTATTAAACATCCAAAAATGTTCTCGATCATAATGAGACCCGCTTTCCGACGTCATTTGAGGTTAAGTTCGCAACTTTGCAAACTCAGCAAGTGGGCGGGGCTGGGTAGCACTTCCAGCCAATTATCAACCAGAAGCTCATTAATATTAAACAATGCCTACAAACCATGTGGATTGAACCACCAAAAACATGTGGATGATAAATAATATAAAGCACATGGGTGTCTTTTGTCATAACCCCCTGCTCCTTTTCATTTAAAAGACGACTGCAATATGTTGCTAATTTGAACGCCCCTGTCCGCTGAGCTCAGCGAGCCGTCGGAGGTGTGTGTGAACCGCTTGTCTTAGCTCCACTGTGTAACCTGATGCGGGTTCTCCCCCGGGTCGCCGTCAGCCCGCTCCTACCTGCGGGCCGACGGAGCGCTGCACTTGGCGCATGTTACATAATACACATGCTTACGCCCCATGCACGGGATAGTTCACCCTCTGCTATTTTGTTGTGATGTAACTTTACCCTATCTAAATATATACCATCGATATATATCTATATTGGGCACGCACACGTATACACATTTGGGTTCTTCCACTCATCATACAAAATAATGGGAATCATGCGCGTAGATCTGTAGGAAATCCCAATTGAAGTGACTGTTTCCATTGGAGCCATATGGCTACGATATATTATTAAAGAGTCACTGCGTCACGGACGTGGGTGTGGGCCTGCAGCTCAAGGACAACAGCACACTAGTCACTCACACAATAACCCCTCCCTGCCGTGGGACGGCCCGACCCTTACTTGATCAGGTCAACTTGGGCTTTGTTTCCTCTGCCGCTCTGCTTCGATCAGACCACTCCCCACTCCTTATACCCACGGAGAGTTCATGGGTCACTTGAGGTCCTTGGGCACAGCACGGCCAGCGAAACTATGTTACCTCAGTGAACTAATATTTTCAACGTATTGTTTAAAGACTACTTTCAGGAATTGCAGACGAGTATTTATTATAAGGCAGTATGTTTGTCAGTCTGGGAGTTTAAATATAGCCATTGGCCACCCAACACAGCCCGTGGCTTGTAAACGAAGCGCAGCATGTGCTCCAACACGTCAGTCGGGCCCTCGCAGAGGAATGTCTCGTTCCTCGCGTCGCTAACGATCCAGTTGGATTAGGGCGTGAGTGACTCGGCCCTTGCACGTGATGTTCCAATGCAATCAGTTTTGCTGACACGTCAGAAGATTTAGTCGACCAGATACACCAACAGAAGGGTGTCCTTTTTGGTCATTCTAAAATGTCCGTCAAAGCCCAGCACTGATGACAGACAGCAATCCGACTGACACTTGTCATTCTTTATTGGAATTTGAAGTGGATGTACAAAGTCAATATTTTAAAAAACAGAAAACAAGGTGCCGTTAAGTCCCTAGTAGCATCTACAATGAAGAACTGCATATTTTTTGTGGAAAGGACAACAGGCAATGCACAGGTCAAACGAGGAGACAGGTTTTCTACTACAATCCTTGAGTAAAGCACAGGACAAAAAAAAACAAGTGATGAACCAAAGCCAAAAACAGTTGCACAGTGCATCTAGTGAAACATTGTTGCATAGAAGTGTTGAGTGTATGGTAAAGGGGACTATAAGTCAACAGTTGAGTACGCGTCTCCACCACCACAGGGAGTCCCCTACTTAAGAGGCCGGAGGTACGAGGACTGTAGGACACGGGGGCGTTAAGCGATTACCGGCCGCTACATCATCCGTGATCGCGCAGCGCGCCACCCCTTCAAAACACCACTTTCAACGCCCTTCAGGATATCAGTCTTCAAAAATAGAAACGCACAATCTTTAAATAATAAAATACAACGTCCCTCCGATATCCGGAGCAGGGCTCATTGTCCCCTGCTCCACCCGACGCTGGTCCAGGCGTGGTCGTGTCGACGCCGAGCGTCCTCCGCTGCTCCTGTGGCTATGCTCAGTGGGTGTAGAGTGTAGGTGACACGGAGGTATGTTCTTATATAGTTGAGAAATGACCCCAATCACATCACAACCTGTGTTGGAGCCCCCTTGTCAAGACGCCTGCAAATGTTGTTGAAATAAAAAACATGTAAACTTGAGATGTCTAAGGACAAAACGGGAGAAACTATGTAGTGGGGAGGGGGAGAGGGGGGCAACATATGTATGATATGCGCTTTGAATCGGCCCAGCAGCTTACAAAATCAATTATTGTTAAAGTCCAAAATAAAACAAAAACTATTGTGATTTGAGGCAAGCAGAAGATCTAATAAGAAATACCATGGTTTCTCCTACCAGGGAATGTAATCAGATGTCCACCTTTGAGAAAACAATAAAACCATTAGAAAAGGAACCTCAAACTGTCCAACAGAAACGATGGGAACGTGTACAGATGCTGTGTAGGAGACATGAGGTAGCATAATACAAAAGGAAAAACATCCATAACATCCTAGTGTCTGTAAACCGGAAGACTGCGGTGGGTTAGCTACTAACGCTAAGTTACAACGTTGACTCTTCAGCTGTACAACCGTCTGGGCGAGGGGAAATCTAGAACATTCAAGACTGAACCACAAACAAACTGCTGCTTCCATCTTGTTCTGTGTACTTAATCTGCTCTCATGTTCAAGTGAAAGCATAATCTGAAGATATTAGTAATTGGTTTACCTGACCTTGAGGATACAACTAAGTTACCCTGCATTTGTTTTCACCATTGCTTTGATACTACCGGTACAACTCTGTACATATGCACACCCCAACGACTTGATTCACAGGAGACGATTGAGCAAATAAAGAAAAAAAAAAAGTAACGTTTATGGCGTAAAAACCCAAAACAAAAAACAATTGGCACACAATTAAAAATAACTTAAATGACCCACATAAGCAATCCCCCCTGAAAACAAAAGAAAAAAATACAAAAATTTAACCTTCTTGCCTTCCTTATCAAAAGTCTGTCTTTTGTGAAAGCCCTGCAGAAGAGCGAAGCGGAACAATCCGTGAATGATGTTTGTGCTGCCTCCACGGGGCAGGAAGGCCCTTATGGCTCTAGGGGCGTTACTCATGGTCCTCTCGCTGCTCATCGTAGTGTTAGATTAAAGAAACCTCGGCAAACATTAACATGGTTAATCGTCACGATCCAGAGAACAACATACATGTCATCTGGTTACAACCCAAGGCACAGTCGGCGTGAGGAGGTGATTATGAGGGCAAATCGTCAGATAATGGTGCAAAGAGTGTTTTTTAAATGGTGTTAAATTGTATTCTATTTGAACCCCCCTCCCCAAACAAAGCCATGGTTAGATCAAACCAATAGGTGTATTGATTATCCGTCAGGTCAGAGGGTGCAGTGTAACCGGAGACGACGGGGCTGTGAATGAGAAGGCACAAGAAGGGCAGCGCTGGGTTTGGCCGTGACCCGGGGGTGCACTTTATGAGTGAGCCTTGGACTTCTAGAATACCTGTTCTCCTTCTTCTGGATCAGGTAAAAAACTAAAAGAAAACCATTGCCACAAGGTTGAAATCTGCTAATAAACGCATGATGACTTTAATACTGACCAAACAATCAATTTCTTTCCTATGCTAATCTTTAACTATTTCCCCCCTTTCTGGGGATTTGCTGAAATGGCTTTGTTGTTTAAAGTGCGGAACAACAATTCTTAATATTTGTTAAAAAAGGGACATTTCTGTATCAATGTATTTTTTGGAATCATTTAGGCTAAAAATGAAGATTTCTTAGGGGGGGGGGGGGGGGTGGGGGTGGGGGTGGCAGCAAATCACACAGCTAACCGCAGACAACTTGTAGCATAAATATCCAAACTCAAGAACATGTTCCCTTGATGTCTTCGGTCTGGACAGGAGTTTCACAGTCTTCAGTTGTACCCAGGAAGTCCCTCGCTCTGTCTGCGCTCCGTTGGGTCGCCTGGCGGGAGACAGAGACACACACATCACAGCAGCCGGTGAGCCGCAGGGTCCAGCAGCGTTGGAGCCAAGACCAAACACATGAAGGCCTCCTGCCACGGAACCCAGAGAGCCGCGAACCGAGCGCCGCGGCCGCTCCCGCCGCGACCGACGGGGCCGAGGCAGCCTGGGCCAACAGAGGCCGGCCGCCTTTCTGTAGCGCAACCGCCAGCCTTTATGTTTAGTGCAATCGTTACTTACTACGAGGCACTTATTTTCCTGAACATTTGATCTTTTTGATCCATTGTTACATTTACACTCAGGCCATTCAGCAGACGCTTTCATCCAAAGCGACTTGCAATAAGTACACGTGTCAGAAGAAGGTGAAAGGATATCTCTGTGGGTACAGTGAGGATGTTCAGAGAACCAAGTGCAAAGCACTAACCATCACTAGGTTAACACATTCCCCGTACACAACAAAGATAGCTAGGATAGGATGCTACACAACCAAGTACTATAACTACGTACCACACACAATAAGTGCGTACATTAAGCTGTGTATGTTGGTTGTCTACGAGCGGCGTCGTGCACCGATACCCTCGTGGCTCCAGTGTGTTGGCCGTGCATCGAGTCAGGGTGGGCCACGCTGCAGGACGCGTGCAGGCTGCTGAGTCAGGGAGCCGCTGGTGCGTTCTGCAGTCTGCCGTCTGACTCACTCTGCAGCAGCAGCAGCAGCAGCAGCCGCCTCGGCAGGGGGGTGGGCCACAAGCTCAGCACTTTATTTAGAAACACGCAACCGCTTCCAAACGACTGAATGCTGCGAGTACTGTGGTGGCTGGCCGCGCCGGCCCTGGTCTGGTGACCACTACCGTTACAGGGAGGCTGAACACGCCATCAAAAGGAACAGCACACAGCCTTGATTGGACACGTTAAAGCGCTTTTAATGCATTCAACAACAAGGACGACACCGCCGACACAGCAGGAGAGCCAGAGCTGCTGCAGCACAGGCCCGGGCGATACGGCCGAAAGACACATCACCATATAACGCCATCATATTGATTGATAATCGATTACTATTGATCATTTTAATGACCTAAAAAGACTAGGAATTTCCACGCTGGATTTAAACACTTCTGTTTAACACTTAATACGACCTTCCACTGTTCTTCATTGATAAATACTCCAATGTCGACACAACAATGAAAAACACTCAGATATTGTAAATAAGTATGGAACCGTGTTTGTGTAACAAACCCAGCTGCTAGATTCAGTGGTCCAGTCTCTTATCGATACATATTGAACATGTTTTATATTGGTATTGATCAAAAGTCTATCACCATACGATCATGTATTGTTTTACTGCCCAGGCCTAAGCATAAGGCAGACGTTTGCCCGCAACTCCTCCGGCGCAGGCTGCCTGGACACCGACCACAGAGGACCTCTGTATGGTCAGGTCCTGCCAATACCTACTAATGGGCCATGCTGTGGCTGCCGTCCTCCCGCCGGGCCCGTCTGACCCACATAGGCCGACATGCCAGTTGTTGTTGTCAGGGATTTTTCCCACAATGCTGTTATGCAAGACGCTTAAGCCCTGGGAAGGGATTTGGAGCTTACGTTAGCGAGGCAGAGGCTCGGCATGTTGTGATAGCCTGTGCTGACTCAGCGCATTTTCAGGCGTGGGGGGGGGGGGGGGGGTTATTGAATTAATACCCTGGGTTAACCTTTTGTTTGTCACCCCCTGTATTAACACTATAACTAGATGGTGTACACAGCTACAGCAACACCAGCTCCGGCGGCCGGGGTGATTCCCAGGGAAGGTGGCCCACTTCAGCTCGCAGCATAACATGCAATGTCTAAAAACCAACCAAATAGTTCACATAATCCCCCTTAATCAGACAGTTAAATACAGTGGAAGTGGTTGATGGACTGCATTTGGCAAACGGCAAAATGGTGGAGCATGCCAAACGCACGTCCATTTTGAACAACGGCCACTCCCGTGTAGTTTGACAGCTGTGAAAGGGCAACGCAACAGCAGAGAGCTTTCAGGAACAGATTTAAGCTTGTTGGGATCAATTAAAGAGGAAAACGACCTCATCTCCCGAGAGTTTAATCCAGCGACAGGGCCACTGGTAACTAGGTCAGCTGTGAGGTTTGAAGGAGACTAATGGGGTCGATGGTCTCACACACACACACACACACACACACACAGACACACACACAAGTTAGCGCTGGCGAGCAAATCTATTTTAGTTCAACAACAATGTAACCCGGGCAGGTTTAATAACGGTGAAAGCACGTCGTTGGTCATAACAAACATTGTGAATATATTATGGAACACGGACCGCAGTCGGCCAAGAGCCCGGCCCCCAAACGGGGGAATGTGGGGGTCTGGACCAGCAGGGGGCAACGGGGACGAGGGCCTGATGACTCAATAGTCTGACACAGCTTATTCTGCCCCGGCTGTAACATACCAGTACGTATAATGGCCTTAGTGAGGCAAGTAATCCCACAGAAACCAACGGGTTAGCATAAACAAAGGGGCTAACGAGCTCCTGCCGTGACTCTGGGCCACACAGCTTTGTAAGCTACCTCGCCTCAATACATTTGTTGTCTACAGAGTCATGATTCAGTCCAAAATGGATGCGCTGCCATGAACAAGGTCCACAGAACCGACTGTATAATATACTGTTTATAGGTACATCTGTGCAAGCATGAGTACGATCAGTTTCCATTTTAGTCGCAATTCCAGACATCTTTTGTTGTCTTGTGCATTTTATATTGCAACGGCTCCTCCTTATCATACTAGATCGAGATCAGCAAGAGCGTTTAATATGGTTTCCATGTTTCTACGGAGCACAGTGATGCAACTACCGACTAACTTCTCAGACCATTAACAGCTTACACTTACGGTATTATTTCAGGAACGCTCTTAAACATCACTGTTTGACCACAAACTGACCCAGAGTCAGTTAAACACTTAGTGCATTAGTGTTACAAATGAATGGGGCCAACTCGACCCAACCAAACGAGAGTGTAACTCTGTACTACTGTAGCATCAGATGTAGAACCGATTGAATGGTGGTGGTGGTGGTGGTGTGAGGTCTCCTGGCCACTACGGGCTGGGCCTAGCACCGAGCATCAAGATACCAGTTTACAAGAAAGATGTTTGGTATATAATCCAGTGTTTGATCCTCCTAAATCAACTCCTGGTTTTTACAAGAATATTTTTTGGAGGAAAACACTGATAAACGGGTCAATACTACATACTAGGCCTAATACATTCCACATTAAATTATCCAATTGTCTCTAATAATAATAATAATAATAATAATAACTACAATAGGTTGCCTCGCACTTTGTGCTTGGCACCTAATAATAATAATAATAATAATAATAATAATTAAAACTGCGCGCAGTGATGAACGGGACCTCGCGCCGGCTTGCAGCCGCCACTACGAGGTCCCGTTCATCACTGCGCGCAGTTTTAAAAAAAAATCGCGCCGGCTTGCGGCCGCGTCACGTGCCGTCGTAACATGTGTGCTGGCAAGATGTGCACATGTTAGGACCGCACGTGACGCAGCCGCAAGCCGGCACGAGGTCCCGTTCATCACTGCGCGCAGTTTTAAAAAAGCGCAGTTTTAAAAAAAATTCGCAAATTTATGTAATCTGTAGAAGCAGAGGTGCCCTGTGGTGTCCTACTGATTGTTTTGACATTAACATGTAAGACCACATTTAACTGAATTACATGTTCATTAACCCTATATCAACGATCCGATAAATTCATTAACCCTATATCAACGATCCGATAAATTCCCTAGGAGGAGTGAGTTGAAATACAAGGCGAAAAAGTGCAAAAATTCCATTCAAAATGGCCAACTTTGGCGGTACGCCACGGACACGCCCTTCAACGTACAGTCACAAATAGCACGATTTTGTTTCAGCACCACTTCATGACTGTACTGACCAATTTTGAAGCAGATTCGATAAATTCCCTAGGAGGAGTTAGTTCAAATACAAGGCGACGGAATTCAAAAATGGCCAACTTTAATGGCATGCCACAGACACGCCCTTCAACGTACAATCACAAATAGCATGATTTTGGTTCAGCACCACTTCATGACTGTACTAACCAATTTTGAAGCAGATCCGATAAATTCCCTAGGAGGAGTTCATTCAAATACAAGGCAAAAAAGTGAAAAAAATTCAAAATGGCCGCAGAGAGTGAAAATTAAAAATGAAAATAGCCGACGTCCTGTGGGGTTTGGAGCATGGGTCCAAGAGGCTTTTCTGTAGGTATTGGCACGTTATACGTGCCTACCGATTTTCATACATATTGGTGAAACGTGGCGCAGGGGCTGCTTTTTAAAGTTCCTGTAGGGGGCGCTACAAAAAATAGAAACTCGAATTTTGGTATGTGAGCTATGGGCACCAGTCTACACGTGTCCTGTGAATTTCATATTCATAACTATTACGGTCTCCGCACAGTGATTTACCCTGACACCAGAGCCTGTGGCGGCCATGTTGTTTTTTCAATCGACTTAATTTTATTTGAGCAGTTAGAACTTTGGTACCTAACGGCCACTGAGTGGGTCCCGCTCAAATCAAACATTGCGTCTATGAACTGTGGCGATTTTAGTGTCAGGCCACGCCCATTTCGATGCCACGCCCCATTTGAAAATATGTTGACTTTATATTGTTCAGAATTTGATTCTGAACAACTTTTGTATTGGGGCCAACATCATAGGCGTCCAAATTAACGTTGATATGAGCAAATAACTATTTTCGAGGTTTCAACCACACCCCTTTTAGAACTCATTGGTGCTCTAAACTTTATTGTACAGACTAATCCTTAAGTCAGATTGAAGATAATGGGCCATATATGATATGTGGCAAAGGATTTTTGTCAAAGTCGAAAAACCTGGGATCCTTGGGGAATTTACTGTTTTTAACTAAATTCAAAATGGCGGAAAATATGGCTACCGGAAGTGTTCAGTTCAAGAGACTTTTTTGTTTATCATGAGGATTTTCATGTGTGTGCAAAGTTTCATGAGTGTAGGTCAAACCGGTGACGTGTGCTGCTTGTGCAAAGTTTGCACTTTTGAACAGTTGCTATAGCGCCACCTAGGGGCGAATGTTAATTTGAGGGCTAGAATATCTAATTTTTCACCAGTCCCCACAATTGCACCAAGAAAAAATGAGTTTTAGAATATGTGCAGGGGGGGAAAAATGCAGTCGAAGTGTTTAAAAATAATAATAATAAGAAGAAGAAGAATAATCATGAGGGTTTCAATAGGGACCTTGCCATGTTTGGCTCGGTCCCTAATAATAATAATAATAATAATGAGCCTGAACAGGAGAGTAGGACAAAAGTTTGATAAGGTTAAGGCCATACACAAAGTTGTCAGCTGTATATTTAGAAACTAATGGTGGAAAGATGTCATACTTAGTTATAGTGCTTAGTTGTGTAGCATCTTAACCTAGCTATCTTTGTTGTGTACGGGGAATGGGTTAACCTGGTGATTGTTAGTGCTTTGCACTTGGTTCTATGAACATCCTTACTGTACAGACAGCCATACATTTTTTCACCTTTTTTTGACAACGCTACTTATTATAAGTCGCTTTGGATAAAAGCGTCTGCTAGACGTTAATGTAAAGGCACAGATCAGGGGCATTCGAAAAGTAGGCATCTGTACACATTTAGCTAACTGTAATGGTGGCGAGACGCACACGAACTTGGATGTCGAGGTGCTCGGAACCTAACAACCGCACCTGGGGTGGGGGGGTGGGGGCGCGGCGGCGGCGGCGGCGGTCAGCGGGTCCGCCGGGGCCGCCGGTCAGCAGGTCACCTGGTCCACGCGGGCCTGCAGCTGGAAGGCGTCGGGCCGGTCCTGAGGGTTCACCGCCAGCATGTCCATCAGCAGCTGCTTGACGCCGTCCGACATGGAGGAGCGGCGGCGCTGCGGAATGTGGAGCACCATCTTTGGGTTCTCTAGCAGCGCCTCGCCCACCGGCACTATGTCCTCCCCCTGCCGCACGTACGTGCCCAGCAGCTCCCGCTTGGACTCGGCGTCGATGAAGGTGATCCGCTCCAGCATGGCCCAGATGATGATGCCCAGCGCGAAGATGTCCGCCTTGGCCGTGTAGTGGCCCTCCCACACCTCGGGCGCCATGAAAAAGTCAGAGCCGCACGCCGACGACAGCCAGTACTTGTTGATGTTGGGGGTGCGGTTCCGGTTGCCGTGGTCCTCGCCCTCCTTGCCGGCGCAGGCCGCCGAGCCGCCCAGCCCGGCGCAGACCTTGCTGAGGCCGAAGTCGGCCACCTTGAGGACGGGCGTGCCCGACTTCTCCGAGATGAGGATGTTGTCGGGCTTGAGGTCGCGGTGCACGATGTTGTTGTCGTGCAGGAAGGCCACGGCGCTGGTGAGCTGCAGCATGAAGCTGCTGTTGGTGCGCGGGTCGGGCCGGCGCGAGAGGATGAACTGGTTGAGGTCGCCGCCCTCGCAGAACTCCATGACGAACCACAGGTAGCAGGGCTCCTCGGGGTGGCTCAGCACGCGCTCGCCTGCGGGACAGGGGGCACAACCGGGGGCTGGCTTAGGGGCTGGGGTATTGTAGGCATTATAGGTTGTGGGGCCATCTACTTGGATAACTGATTAGGTCGACCATGCCTCCATTAAACTGGAATAGAGTGAATTAAAAACGACACCGGTTATTTCGTCCTCTCTATGGGACCCTCTCGGCTAAACAGCTAAAAAGTAACGACGTGGGTTCCCGGCCTAAAGAGTGACACGGTGGTCCGTACGGGTCATTTTAGGAAAACCAACCGTTTAGATTCAGCGTAATAAGTGTAGTGTTGGCCTGCTTTGATCATTATGTGTCAAGCAAAAATACTTAAGTGTGAAATGGCCTACCGGAACGCGCTTAACGTCCATGTTTAAGTCTGTACAAAAATGGTTCAGAAGTGCAAAGTAGGCCTACACCGTTATTGCGCACATTGCAAACCACCATGAGAGGTGTAGGCCCCACGCCTATCGCCTAAAGGCACGGCCACAGCTGTGGGTCATCTCAACAGTCAACAACAGGATCGGTGGCCTTTGTTTCCCTGTTCTGACAGCTCATAGTTTTCACTTCATACCCTTCCACATTACCAAACAAACGAACACGCAACTCGCTGATCCACATTGAAACGGGGATATTCGGTTCGGCTCAGGTGTTCCGCTCGGCCCAGATACGGCTGGGCTGTGTGGAGCCGACTCCATTTTGCCTCGCCTCAGGACGACCCTTAACCTCCCCAAACACGAAACCACGTCATGGCGACTGAACCTCACACAACACTTCCCCTTACAACGCGTTATTGGCGATTAAACAGATATGTTGCGTCATGCATTCAGGACATAACAAACGCGCGACGTCGCGACAATAACCCGCGGTGGCAACAAAGTACGTGCAAACTGGCGAGTGACGTAACAACTGCCAACAATGTTTCGACGCAATGTTGCCGCTCAGCTCCAGAACAACCCGTAAAACTGGACTCACTTTGAGAGCATGATTACATTGTTCAAGTAAGAACAACGACCCGATACGATCTATTATCGGAAAACGTCATCAGAAAAATTTGCACAGTCAAAGTGGTTGACATGGTGGCTTTTCAATCGGCACCCTGTATACGACGGTCCAACACAACACGCCACACATCAAGGTCCTACAACTGCTTCTTGGGCATTAACTTCGTCGTGTGTTTAACCGTGTCTGTGACACACTCAGTTATTGACATCGAAATAGTCTTGAATTTACTTCGAATTTGTTATTGTAGAGTGAGTAAGACAGGAAGGTATGGGGGAGGGGGGAAGACATGCAGCCAAGGTCTACGGGCAGGACCAGGAATCGAACCCGGGTTGCTGCGGTCAGGACTGGGCCTTGAAGGTACGCGCTCTACCGGGGTGGACCACCGCGGCAAAGCGCCCGGAACCGCGTACCTTTCAACGAGGTCTCCACCAGGCGCAGGTACTGACGGGAGCGCTTGTTGCCGTGGCTCATCTTCTGGGCCAGGCCGTTCCTCTGGAGCACGCACTCCTCCAGCTGCACCACGTTCTGGTGCCGCTTCTCCAGGCTGGCCAGGGCCCAGAACTCCTGCAGGGCCAGCTCCACGTTCTCCGGGGCGTCGCACCGGAGCTTCTTCACCGCCACTTTGGCCCCCGAGCGCCGGGCCACGGCTTCGTACACCACGCCGTAGCTTCCCCGGCCCACCTCCCGCAGGATGTTGTATCTGGGGGACATGACCCTCCTCTCGATGCTGCTGCCGCCGCCGTTCTTCTGGAAGACGTGCGTGTCATCTATCTCTATGTCGTCGTCCTCATCCGTGTTCCCCATGCTCAACGATTTCAGTACATTTGTAATTTCCCTTTTGGTTGATTTCTCTTGTGTTGCGGATTGTCTGCAGCATGCTCGCACGCTCCTGGTGCGCCTTGGCCTGGGGCCCCCCGCGGTCTCCATGGGGCCTCCCTTCAGGACTCGGGCAGAAAAGCACCGGAGCTCCGCATGTTGTTGATGGACGCGACGGGTCCAGGGCAGCCACGACACTTGTTCAGCCTGTGTTCTGAGACTGGAAAACAGACATTAGTACAAAGTGTCCGCGCAGTTGAACATCGAGGGGAGGGGAGGACGAGTGTTGCCAGATTGGGCCATATTTCCCGCCCAACCTGGCAACCCTGGCTAGGGCGCGCTACAGCCAGGGTTGCCAGGTTGGGCGGGAAATATGGCCCAATCTGGCAACATTGGGGAGAACGCCTGTCCCGGGCCAGTCCATTCAGAAAAGAACACGGGGTATCGATGTCAATTCAAGACTATTCAGATGTCAATAACTGAGAGTGTGACAAACAAGGTGAATGCCCAAGAAGCAATTGTAGGACCTTGATATGTGTTTAACCGTCGTATACAGCGTGCCGGTTGAAAAGCATACATGTCAACACTTTGAATGTGCACATTTTCTGATGACATGTCTCTGATAGAGGCTTCGTATCTGGTCTATGCTTTTACTTTAACAATGTAATCCTTATCAAAGTGAGTCAGGTCTTTCTCAACCCCTGTAAATCAATGTCAGTGTTTACGTACTGCTTTATCCCCGCCAGGCTCGGAGAATGGTTCGTCCCAGCGTGGTGCTTCACGTGCTCCTGATCAAAATACAACAGCGGGAGGAGGGGGCGGGGCCCACGTTATGCGAGGGGGCCAATGGGTTCACGTCATTATTATACACCCATGGTTCAAATGCTAACCACCACCACCTCAGCCCAGAGACCTGTTGCATAATCTTGGAACATGATTTTTTACTGGCTCTCTATGGGTTTTACCCATGTTTTTATTCACGGAAATAAAACACAAAGCCATGCATGCATACAAGTGGCTTTACGGAGACAGAAAGCCATGCATGTATAAAAGTAGCTTCACAAAACCACTATTGTTGTTGTTATAGAACCATGTGAATGCTGCACAGTTTGCTACA
Source organism: Micromesistius poutassou (assembly GCF_964030765.1). Lineage (NCBI taxonomy): Eukaryota > Metazoa > Chordata > Actinopteri > Gadiformes > Gadidae > Micromesistius > Micromesistius poutassou. The sequence continues at coordinate 22,653,109 of NC_140272.1, forward strand.
TGTATGTAGTTTGTTGCTAAACGGATACACTAGCTTTGATTAGTGGACAACTTGGGATTGCAGTGCCTTGGATAATAGAGTGATGATATACTGTGACGGGGACGCAGGATCCGACCAAGGAGGGCTGGCCCTCATCTGCTACCATGCCGGACTTTAGGAAGCATTGCACTCATTCTGTTGATACGTCTAATGGGTGCATCTAACTGCCCCAAGTAATGTTCATTTGCTTTCCAAGTTGTCCGTAAGATGCATTTTCTATTTTAATATTCAGATAACATGGAAGCACTAATATCCAATTTAGAGAAGTGTACCTTATTGTCCAATATATGTTATTAATTTGGAGTCACTAGGTTACATGAAATATAAGCTATAGAAAAAAAAGATGCATTTACTATATTCGGATAAAATAAGAAAAGCACTAATATCCTATTTAAGAAAAAAAAAAGTTTGTTTTGTGAAATTGTTATATTGTGTAAGTAATATTAGTATTATAATATGAATTTGAGTTAACGTTAGCAATCAAAATAGGTTTGCAACATGAGTCCCATTTGTTTTACCAACATTTTCTCTATTATGAGCAAGTCAGCAAAAGGTAATAACAAATAAATATCAACAGGTCACTCCCTATAGGACTCTAGAACTTTCTATACATCCACATGTTGTCAATGGAAGCAACACTTCCAGTGGAGCCAAACCCTGGCTCAGCCTGTGTTTCAGCCTATGTTCTGGGAGGGAAAGCAGACGTGCATTAGTACACAGTGTTCACACAGCTGTACATCCAGGGGGCAGGGAAGGACTCCTGTCCCGGACGAGTCCATTCCAAAAGAACACGGGGTATCGATGTCACTCTGAAAGGAGATCCGTGTGATTCCTGCCGCTAGGGGCCGCTTCAACACAACAACACCAGAACGTGGTGGATGACTTCATGCTGCAGCATGGGCCCGTTCCCATACTACCATACTATTTAATAGGTAAGAGTAAGACAACTATTTAGTATGATCCTAATCCGTGTAGTCACCTGTAGTATGTTCCAGTTGTATGCATACGTTTCTCTTACTCAGTCTGTCTTAGTTTCTCTAACCCTTGTGTAGTACTTGTGCAATAAGATGTAATACAAGTAGCCTAGGGCTGGGCAATGATTAAGTTTAATCGCTTTAATCACATAGCATTGGTGAGTTAACTCGCGATTAATCACACTTTTAAAATAATATTTTAAATCCAAATGGAATGACACATTATCATTCATACCAAATGTACTTAATAAGCAAAACTAGACCAAGTGATTTTGAGGAAGTTTTATTGACTCACTCAGTGTGGGTTGAATATGAAACTTACGGAACACCAGATTAGGGAATGGTAAACAGTCACTTACTGCAAGTGTAATTGAATGTAAAGTAAGTGGAACTAAAAACAAAATTTATTAAACTTATTTCTGATATGAATGTTAGACATTCTGTGGGCAAAACCTTTCAAAATCAAAGTGAAAATACAAAAACAAAAAAACAACGTGCATTAATGCGTCAATTTGTATTAAGGTAGAACCCGTGTAAACACCGTGTAAAGTAGCCTACGTATTAGAACACTGCTACTATGTACAATAGTAGTCGAAAGGCTTATCAGACCTTAAGGGTTCATGTCGCCCGGTTCTTAGGTGTTTTATGCCACATGTGCCTACATGTGGTGCAGTGAGGAACAGATCAGTGTGTTATCAACTCAAGCGCCTTATTTATTCTGCCGCTCTATACGCCTTTAGTTGGAACTTGGAAGTGTCTCTACTATACCACAGTGACACCTACTGGCGCAGGAAAGCTATGACATTGAGATAAAATGAATTAAAGAAAGAAAACTTAAAGTAAATGGTGATTAAAGTGTTAAAGATCAATAAAATAATATAAAAAGCCCATTTTAAGCCCATTATTGGCAGCCGTTTCGGAATGTTGGATTCTGATATTCGTGTCCGAGAGAGGTTTATTAAAAACGATGGGCTGACTGTATTCTAACTGAGATGGGTTATTGTTGGAGGAAGGTGGACCACTGCAGGTGTTCGGTCGAGAGTGTTTAAAGTAAAAAGTCGGAGCCGTTCGGTCACATAACCGGTGCATTAGTAATAAGTTATATTTCACCAAGAATCATTTTATGGCTTTAATTTATTATTTTACCTTTCTGTCCTTATTTTGAGAGCTTTTATTTTAATACATTTGGTTGTGTGACCCTATACTGGCCCGCGAGGTCACTTCCTGTTTATTTGGAGCCATCCTCTTCAGTCGGAGATTTGCCCTGCTGGAGAGAGGTGAGAATGCTGAGGGTTCCTCTGTACAAGTGTTATAAAACACGGTTAAACATAAAACAAATGTGTAAATAATAATATTTGGAGGTGCTCTTGTGTCCCTTTGTTTTAAAGGAGTGCATGTGACATCTTGTTTACTTGTTAACTTATATATTAATGTGTCTTATTATATATTAATGTGTTGCGCACAGGTAGCTATGTGAGCTCTCTTTTTGTTTGTTTTTATGTGTATTTATTTTGGTGTATTTTTGTTTCATTTCATTTGTTTAGTGGTTCAGTGTTCTAATCTAACACGCTCGTGAGTCGGCGATTTGCCGTGCTGGAGAGAAGAGTGCATGCATACATCATTGTTGCTGTACTTATATTAATGTGTTCCACACAGATTAAAGACCGTCTCTGTTGGCAAAGCAGCAGTTGTCTCCCAACTCATCATTTCGAAAATACACGACGCAGAATTAGCCGAGTAAAGACCAGGCCGGCTCCACATGTATGTATGGTTTGGTTCATTCAAGTTTAAACACGTATTGTGCGGTCATTACGGTACTCATTACGGCTCAATACTGGTGCAACCAATACAAATTTAGTTGCACCCCTTTTTCCGCCTCTTTGTCACAGTATTGGCATGTCCTTTTTCACATACCATCCATCTTTGTACATTTATTTTTAAAAAGTCACCTCTTTTTCCTCATAAATATCTTGAGTACCTCCAGTCAGAACTTACATTTTGAACTGCTTCATTGTTCAACCAAGTATTACAGTTTTTCACAATTGTTTAAACACATTAATTGGAACATCAGACATAATGTGCACAACCTGAAACTCATGTACCAACTGCAAAACCAATTCTGCTGAACTCCAAGCACATTTTCTGCTATAGACTCAGATTCCCATTCCAAACCACACAATTCTCTATCTTGCACACTCTTCCTGAATTCCCTCTCTTGGTGTTTACACAGAACACACTGCCAATCACATTTCTAAACTCCAAAGGCTGTTGTGCAATTAGCAATCTGCAATTTACTATAGTAGGGTCACAGAAGAAAGACAATGACACTAAAGTACAGACATTGAGTAGTATCACTCTATGGGAATGTTGATAATGGTGATGATGATGAACATCGTTATTCTCATTATGGTTATCATTATTTAGGATATTATCCATCTTATGGTGGAAATGTACTGGATATAAGTATTGACCCTTATGGGTATGTGTAGGCGTGTATGTATGTATGTATGTATTTATGTAGGTAAGTGTATGCATGTATATGCAAACACACTGTATGTATGACATTTCTTTGTTACTCTTACAGTAAAAATGTGAAAAGGGGGGGCTTGATATAAGCTGAAGCTTCTGCCCCTACCCTTTGGTTACCACCAATAAAAATGCATCAATTCATTAATTCATTCAGATGTTTTGTTTACAGTATTGCCTATTTTCTGTTATCTCTTCCGGTTTTCATCCTGTTTGCTGTGATTTACAGTAGACTGCACATTTTGGGTACAATTTAGTATTTGTTGTTACTGTAAAGTATTGTGTGTTGTTTTCTATTTAGTATACGTAAAAACATTATATGGTAATATTCTACATCCAACAGGTGACAGCATAATACTGATGAAGCATTCATATAGTGTTTTCCATTCATACTATAGTGTTTTCCATTCTGCACACCAGTGGATTTAGCATTTTGTGTGTGAGTTTTGAGATTTGTGTTTAGGGTTTTGAGAAAGTGAGGTAGTCTATCAGGAAATGTGTTTAAGCAACTGTGAAAAAAAGAGGGTTAGTGATGAGTAGGACTTTAACTAAATTAAATTTAGCGTCTACAGTTGATCCTGGATGCCTATAACTCGTGTTCTCTGCTGGGTGTGTAACCCATAGCTCAAATTGAGTCTTATATATGATAGGCTATATTAAATAGTATATACATTAAATAGATAAAAACTTATTTGATAATAAATACATTCACCATTTAATATATTAAAAGATCTAGAAAATGTTTTTTTTCCACCATCCCTTTAATAACGTCAGTGCCCCTTTAAGACGCCTTTCTGTTCGCCAGTCAAGCTTAAATAACGGTTAAATGATTCAGACACGAAATCAGAGGCACCTGACAGTAAAACTAAAACTAAACTATATAATTTATATTATATTATTATTGGTCGTTTTCAATCTCAAGTCGAGTCTGTTTATTCAACAACCTCGCGTCTATCGAAAAACGACTGTTTTGGTGAGTTTTTACCTAATTTATGAGTAGGCCTACCGGTACACCGGGTTGAATGAAGGTACAGCAAAACAGTCACAACTAACTCAACTCAGTGTGGAATATGTTTACGTTGTTTTATGTATGACTTTGTTATATATGTTTTATGTTACAAAGGGAAACGTTTTTTGGTCTCTTGTTTTACGTTTATAAATTATTTTATGGTCGAGTGTCGGTTGTCGGTTTGTTTTATGTTACCATGGTAATACAGTCTGCGGCGGGAGAAATAGCATTCCTCCGCCATAGCCATGGAAAGCGAGAGAGGATTCCTATCGGTGATCGGTGAACTGTGTTATTTATTTTATATATGTGTTGCACACTTGAAGAAAGATCTCAACAGCGTGCTGGGAAAGATTTTCACATTTATTCAGTCTTTTGCAAACTTATTACTGCTCACTTCGCGAATGTGACTGCTTCCTTCCTTCACTCGCAGCATTCTACGTTCTTAACCGTCATGCAACTGCATTATTCAGGGGTCTCATAGTGCCATCTATTGGCCAAAACATGTAACTACATAGTACATTCAGAAAATAAAAGCCACAGAATCATGAAAAGGGACTAAACAAAATACAAAAATAGGGGGTATGCCACATATGGCCAGGTCAGGTTTTTTTGACACCCTGAGAAGATTCTAGAACCACGTCTGTGTTGCTGCGGGACAGCGCATACAAACGTAGGACTTCACCTGAACTGAACTGTGATGGCGAGCTTACCCAACGACCCAAGAGCCAACGGAATCCACACCAACCGAACTATCTATACAGTCTGAACATTGAACAATTGAACAATTTAATTGAGATATTGTTGGAAAGATATTAGATTGTTGTTGTTTGTATACACATTTGATAGATATTAGATTGTTGTTGTTTGTGTACACATTTGTATACAGTTGATTGTGTCCACATTTTGATTGAATTTTACTTTTCATAATCACCTGTAAAAAGGAAATATATAGGAAAATCACAAACTAGAACAAAACAAATAGCAGAACAAATATAGTTGTACAAACTATGTAATATAACATTTATTTAATATTTATTTGGCAGAACAAATATAGTTGTACAAACTCTATGTAATATAACATTTATTTAATATTTAATACCTGAACATATTTAAAAGGAAAAGGGATTCTTAAAATAGTTTTAAGAATATTTATTGTATATTTTTATTGTAAATATCTATTTATTTAATTTTTTATTTAATCTATTTATTGATCTATTTAATATTTAATCTTTTCTTATTTAAGTAAACTGCCAGATTTATTATTATAAACCCTGTCTCCAGTCATTAATTTCATGTCCTTTTTCACATACCATCCATCTTTGTACATTTATTTTAAAAGAGTCACCTCTTTTTCCTCATAAATATCTTGAGTACCTCCAGTCAGAACTTACATTCCAAATTGCTTCATTGTTCAACCAAGTATTACAGTTGTTTTTTTTAATTTATTGATCTATTTAATATTTAATCTTTTCTTATTTAAGTAAACTGCCAGATTTATTATTATAAACCCTGTCTCCAGTCATTAATTTCAATGTTTGATTTCACCACTCCCCACGAACCTAGGACTGGCCCAGTAGCGTAATTTTCTAGTTCTAAGCGACACAAGTGTTACAGGTGTCGGGTTCTTTGTTATGGTAAGGAATAAGACAAGACTGCACGGAGCTGAAGTTGACGTGACTTTACTGCAAGCTCACTCCAGAGAATCCTAGAGCCCCCTCTAGTGTCTAACATACACAACTGTATATTCAGATCACACCACAACAGTGGGGTATACTACGAACCTCGCTGAACATACCCAGGCTTTCTTGGGAAAACCTGGATTGACAGAGACGCAACTCGCGATCAGACAGTACGTTTACATGCACAGCTTAATTCGATTAAAGCCATAGCTCGATTATGCTCCTCAATTGGACAACTGCAATTGTCCGCGTATACATGACGGTGAGTAAATCGATTCATTGGCCAAAGCGTGTCATGCCCCGGTACGATAGGTGGCGCTGTGCCCATTTCAACTAGTGGTAATAGACCCACCGGTTGACCTCTTTACGTCACCATCAACAACAAACTCATTCGAGAACTGACAGCTGTCTGCTGAAACATCGCTTTCTCCTCCATGTCGCGTTTTAATCTGGACTTCAGAGAGTGAAAGCCAAAGTTAATTTCCCCCAATTCCTTTTCCCCATGGGCGAGATAAACCCGACTGGGAGTCTTTACTTGTTGTGGAAGTACCAGAGAGTCTGAGAACCTGACGCAGTCTGTAAGATTCATAATATCAGAGAATACCTCAGTTTGGCCGCGGCGCAATGAATGAATAAAGATCGTAGTTATTTTACAACCTCGTTGATGAGCAACATTTAGAAAAACATGGACTTTTAATTCAGCCTTGGGTTAAATCGAAGTGTTGTGTGTACTGAATGCACGTTGATGATGATACACTCCTTATAGGGGGTAACTACATTGGCACGATACCGGCTTCCTCCATCTTCTGCGCCAGCTTTTTAAATAAATCGCTGACCCAAAGTTAGTTGACAGCTGTCTGCTGAAAACATTTTTCTCCCACCGGAGTAGCCCCTCCGCCGCCCGTCCGTATACATTCCCCGCCGCGGCGCAATGAATGAATAAAGATCGTAAACACGTCGGGAGAAAAAAACATTTATTTTGACAGATGTGCCTGAAGTTACTACTTTACAACCTCATTGATGACCCACATTTAGAAAAACATGTACTTTTAATTCAGCCTTGGGTGAAATGGAAGCTAGCCGTTTCTCAATACCAAGTACGCGGACTACGTTCTCGCGGACTTGGAAGTACGTACTTGGCAAGTCCGGACTTTCAAGTACAGACTTCCGAGAACGCGAGTACGCACCTGCAATTGGAACAGCAGCGGACTCGATGATGCATTCTGGGATATTTAACGGTCCCAAGTCCACACGAGTCACCTCCGATGCATCCTCGGTAGAACGGCCTCATCGAGAACGCATCGAGAACACTTCCGGGTTTTACGACAGTACTCGCGTTCTTGCGTACTTGGAATTGGAACAGGGCTTGGGCTACCACTGATGACGTTTATCGAGAACGCAAGTACACGAGAACACACGAGAACGCGAATTGAGAAACGGCTATAGTGTCCGTGTGCTTCCACCTTTAATGAATGAATGCCATGCGCGCTCCCGCGGCCGGTGTTACACCGAATTCTGCGACCCACCGAAAAGTGTGACCCCAGGGGGCGCTGTTGCACATTTTCTGCAACATGCACACAGCATGAGTTTGAAATAGACAGCCATGAAATCGAAAAAACGGTGTGCATTATAACAAAAACATAAATAAAACATAAGATCTCCCCACCCCCTCACCTTGTTGTGCTTAATAAATAGATTTTAGGGCGTTTAGTACGGTCCATCACCGTTGCTTCTTTCCCCATTAAAAGCTACAGTCAGTCTTTAATTACGTATATTTACCTTTGGGCATTTCCTATTATAGGCTACTGTGTAAAAGGCTGTTTAGAATTAACGTTTGTATCAAGAAAAGAAAAACCCGCCCCCTGGGGGTCACACTTTTCGGTGGGTCGCAGAATTCGGTGTAACACCGGGACACAATTCTTATAGGGGGTAACTACATTCACCGGCTTCCTCCATCTTCTGCGCCACCTTAACACATAGGAGTTAAAAAATTGGATAACAGCTAGGGGCAACACAATTGCACATACTGGCTAGGGAGGCGTGCTGGCAAAAAATAGTGTAAATTTGATTGTGTAAACTCGTAAGTGAAAGGATTCTGCATTTAGTCTATAAAATAACTATGCCAAATGATGAATTGTTCGCCATTAATCCCAATAGAGTGATGCTGATTTCAAACTGCATGAGCAACGTCAAACCTGCCTTGTTCTATAATTTAGGGAATTCACTTTAAATACACCCTATGTAAGAAATGAAACCCTGCACGCAGAAATTCAAGAAGACGCGCTACCTCCACTCTACTCTCACAGAGACACTCTGCGCAACAGCAAGTATTGTCTACATAAGGTCCAACAAGGACGATAAAGTAGCGAATACCCTCTGATGAGAACCTGTATCTCTCATAAAGAATATTCTCAGGCAATGCCAAGGGATCGGATCTGTCCCAAAAGACCCTCTGTCTCCGGAGAGACAGAGGGTTGACAGCATAAGTCACCATGGTGATACAGCGACGCTAAAAGAGATCGACTTTCGTGTCCCAGCTAACCCAGGCTTTGAGCGCAACATACCTCGCTAACCCACTAATCAAGGTTCGTAGTACAGGGCACAGGCGGCTTCGATGTTGTTGGGAAAAACAGTCTGCCTAGTTACTTGACCAGATAAAATGAGACGGAGAGGTAATAAAGTCTGTCAGCACGAGGGCCTCGGATTTATTGAGTTAAGTGGCAAACTAATACTGATTCATAAAGCGTGAGAGATCGAATATTCTACGTCCCACAGCGCTGAGGTCGTCCGGAGCTTCGCCTCCGAGGAGGTTCTGCTTCGGAAGAGCACCCGTGATCCGGTGCATGAGAAACTTATAGTATCTTTCCTAGCCAGGTGTGTGTGTTAGACTTTGTGTGGGTTATAGAGGGTTCTCTTGTCCCTGAGCCTCCGGGTTGTGTTGTCTTTCTGTGTGATATGTGTGTCCTCGCCATCTAGCTGTGGCAGAGTGTTCTCCGCAGACTGATAGGGGGGGGCTCGAGGGTCATCTTGACCCTCTTGAATGTGTGGTGTGTTGTGTTTATTAGATTTGGGCCCAGAGTTGACTATATTCATAATGTAATGTGTCCGTTATTTTTGCCCATCAATGTTATCATGTTATGGTTGCTCTATCTTTTTCTGAAAACAACAGGACGACTTCAGTTATTGTCTTCAAGGGAGAAATGACAGAAGGATTAAGGACTGTACGGGTCATGCGATGGTAAACCTAATGCCTGGTGAAAAACAGACATTTAATCAATTACTTATATTGTTGTATGCAAAAAATGGGTCAAGGGAACAAATGTCATGCAAATGTTGTGCTAAAAGTGAACCTGTAAAAAACAGTCCATTAATATCCAGTTAAATGAACAATCGCCAAAATGACAATTAAATTTATTGAGGCATGATTCCTAAAAACCAAAAACAGAGATATGTAAACAAAAATAATCTAAACAATTAAAATGGATGAGAAAAATGCATACAATATGAACTATATTATTAGTTATGCTCCTCTGGAAATACACAATAGTATGCAACATGTGCCATGATCATTGATAATTAAGACTTAATTTGCCTTACTAAAGTATAGTTTAAATGTAAAAAAAAGGTAGAACAAATTGTTTGCATCGAAAGATAATACAAATATAAAAACATTTTTAAATATAATAAGTGGTCCGATTGAAAACATGAATTCACAGCTTAAACACATCCAGTCAAGCTAATCTTATATCAAAATATTTTAGCATATAGAAATAAACACTTACAGATAAAACAATTATGTATCTTAAAATTGTAGTAACAAAAACATATTGAATAATCTGCACATAAAAATCTGAATCATCAACCATTAAGTGATGCGTTAAACACTACATTGTATATTCAAATGCATTATTCTCCTGTTATTTTAAGTGAACAAAAAAAACATATTTTTCCCTTTAAATATTTACGAGATGCTTCAATAAGGAAAAACTAACAAGGCCATTTAGGAAAATTAAAGGGATACGATGAGATATCTGATAATTGGCATTTGTTTATCTTACCCAGATTCAGACTAGTTGTTTTATTCCATATTCATCCTTGTGCCTCCAGAAGGGGAGTTTGCTAAGTTATAATTTGCTCAATCCATTGACTTGCAGTGTTATAATTACTTTATCCAAAGATTTCCAATGTGCTTTTTCAAAACAAGTGCCATTAACAACACAACAAGATTGTAGTTTGTCTACAAACACACATTTAGTTCAGCACTATTTTTCGTCACTGTGATATCGGGCTACCTGCGATGCAATTATGTTATCAGCTGCTGGCTCCAGATGTTCAACGATGCTATAGCCAAACTTCTAGGGGGAGACTGCACAGTGCCGGAAACCAGCAAGTGCCTGGATTTGTCCATATTCTGAGAGAAATGCATTTATGAGTGACCAGATGGAGGTTTCAGAAGATGATATATATGTATTTCTACACTGGCCAGCCTACTGCACTGGTTTGATTTAAAACCTTAGTCTAAGGACATTGGTGTCCGGACAGGGCGTCTCAGCTTGTCTTCCTGCGGGATACGGTAAAGGTTTAGTTTGTGTGTGCGCTAGGATGGCATATTTTAAATCAGACCTCCAACACTATTAGCTGTGACTGCACTCTGGTGACAGCGCTGTAGCAGAGTCTCCAGTCGGTGCTCACCGCCTTGACATCATCGCTCATGCAGACAGGTCCGGGTAACTCTTCTGAAGTGAGGATGTAGTCTGGCCTGTCTGCCATCAGACATTGGATGTAAATCTAAAATCTGATTCGGGAAACTACCTCGAGTGTAATAAATCAGCACCGCATCACGGCTAGCTTCATAATAACAGTGCCCAAAATAGGGCTGAATTATCTGTGTTTGAAGACAAACTACACTCTTGTTACTCGTTTTGAACAAACGACTATTCGGAACACATTGGAATCATTTGGAAGGATAGTCAGCGTGTTTTCCCCTCACAGCACAATGAGCAATTTGAAATGAAACAACTCATCTGGATCTGGGTAAGACGGTCAACGCTGATTCACAGATATCTTGGCGTATCCAGTTAAGGATGCTTGAAGTTAGACTGGGCATAGTACAAAGAAGCATCTATTTTGCTGCAACAAAAATCTGTTCTGCTGTGGTGACAGAACTCTTTGCATTGTAGTGTTGGAGGAGTTTCCGCCATGCTGGACTGCATTCCAGCAGCTCTTGGTTTCCTGCATTTTAAGACAAGGGTCCCAAGGTACAATATTAGCCTTAAGCCTGTCAAAAAGTCACACATACGCACGCATAAACACACACACGCACAAACACACACAAACCAATGCACTCTAGCACTAACAACACAAGCACAAACACATACAGGCACGCACAAATATACACACACACGCACAAACAAAGATTAGGTGCTGGAGTTCCTTCTCACCGATGATGCACAACCCCTCTTTGGCCCTGGTGATGCCAACATTGATCTGGTTTTGATCGCCCACAAAGCCAACATGTTTTGATCGCCAGCCTCGTTCCGCATCCTTTTGAATTTCTTCAGTTGGCAGAGACCGCACGGTGGACAGGATGACGTAACGCCATTCACTTCCTGGAAAATACAACATCAACCAGTTCCCTGACTCATTCTTTGATGTTGAGCCAGTTCTCGCGAGAGCACAATTAGAATTTGCTCAGCAAGTCACTCTGGGAACAAGCAATATAATCCCTCCCTGATGCCCCTGGCCCAGAACATTAACCAATCACATCGCTGTATCTGATATAGGCGCGCCAAAAGCTTTGCTGTTATACGTATAATGTATGTTATACGATCGGATACGGCAAGTCTTATCTATTTGTTAGCTCCGCTGGTCTGGATACGTCACCCCTTGTATTCTTCTGATTGGTCGTAGTGTTATCCAATTGCGTGCAGTGATATTATCAAATGTGTGCTTGGGGCCGCCCCTCGAGTTGGGCCGTTTTCAATACTAGTTGCCAGACCCTACAGCTTTCTAGATGTTGGTCTGGATTTCCAGGCTACCAGTTAGGTGCTACAGCGCTATGCCCCATGCCGCTGTTTAACTCCACCACATCCGTAGTTTACCAACACCAAAGAAGTTTGTACTTAAGATTTAAATGAGAGCGTGCTGTCATGAGCTGTGGACGTATGAGGGAGGAGCAGTAGAAGCTCAAAGTAGCCTCTCACCTTGGCTTTTGGTGATGGTGGAAACCAGGATTCTTCTCAGTTTCTTCTTTTGCAGAAGATCTTTTATTCCTGACACTTGGGCATTGTAAGGTGACAGAATCACAATACCTTCCTGCTCCACCTTGGCTTTCTTCACCAGACTTTCAGCAATTTGCACCTTTTGAAGGAACAAAACCGAACGGATATACAGACCCGTTAGTGAATCAAAGCATTATGTAAGAATCTGGTTGCTATAGAAAAAACTGAAACCTTTCAGGGTTTCCCACAGAAAACTTTGTTAGTTAAGGTGGTAGGGTGGGCCGTCAGACCCGGGGCGGGGGGGGGGGAAAGAGTCCCCCTCTTTCACAGGTGGACCATTTATGCTTATTTTCATGAGACTAGATAGACTGTTGCCCAGCAGCCTGATCTATACACAGAGAGTGAATGAAGTTTAAGGCGGCAGGCCTATGTTGCTTGCCTCTTTCCCACTGACAGTACGAGCTCAACTCGCCACGACTTAGCGTGGCACGACTTGGTTTGGTTCCAGGCACGTCGTGTTTCCATCTAGAATAAAGTACCTCTTCAACGTGGGCGGGTCGTCATAGCACGCATGTGCGAAACTGCAGTTACGTTGTGCGAAACTGCAGTCACATTACGGCGTTACGTTATGTTAGGGCTACACACAGGAGCGTCTCCACTTCTGTCACGGTCCTTGGTGTGTTCTTGCTCGCTGATCCTGCCATGTTCAATAATCACTATTGTTGTCTGAACGCTGATGCTAGTATTTAAAGATGCCGGGTGTCGGGTGTCAGACTCTGACGTCGCACTCATCATTATTTGTCCAGTGGCGTCACTCTCTGGCCAATCAGTGGCCAGCAGCCAGTTTATGTCACACAAGTATCAGATCTGGGGCCTCATTTATAAAGGTCTCTGCGCACGAAAAAACTGAAACAGCGATGAAATGTGCGTATGCATCTTTCACCGCCAACGTCGTGATTTATAGAAAAATTCCTTGCGGAAAAGAGTGCGCAGTTCTACGCATCCTTTCACCCTGGAGTAAAGGTCCCGCAAAGTTTTTCAAACAGTGATCTCCGGAGACGACAAAAGGAAGTTGGTGGCGGTAATGCACCGTATCGGTTTGCAAACCGCCAATAAAGCCAAAAGAAGAAGAACACGCTACCTCCCGACATAGACATCTGATATAAGATGTCTATGCCTCCCGTTACCCAACGCACATTGCGCACCACATACTACTTCGGATTTATTTATTCATTTTATAAAAAGCACCCATTATGAAATATGAATTAAGGCAATATTATGTTCAACACACTACAAACCATTCAAATCACAATCCTCGACCAGACCAACTGTATCACTTAAGTTTTATTAATTTTCCTGATACATATATATGTAGGCCTACATTAAATTAGCCTATAGGACATAGTTAATTATCATATTGGCACAAGGCCAATAAATAATGCTCCTGTTGGCCTCTGTATTCTAACAAGCTAAAATATGGCAGCTTTGGAATTGCTTGAGAATTTAGCGAGGGGTATGAGACGTGAGCGTGTGTAATGCACGCGTGTGTTCCCGTGTAATGATAGGTCAATGAAAGGCTCCTTATATACTGGGAATATTCATTGATTAATTAGCATTGACCTTATAAGGACTATTATGGGACTAACTTGGGAGGAGCATGGCGCTCGTGCACGCACGCCAAATTCAATGCAAGTTGGTATTTATAACGAGAAGAGTGCGGACAGGTGTGCGCCGCACGGTTTTATAAATCTGAATATTTTTGTGTGCACATTCTGAGGTTTGGGAGTACGCAATGTTTTAGGGAGGGTTTTACGCAGAGTTTTATAAATGAGGCCCCAGCTCTCTTGGAACCTCGACGGAGGTGAGACTAAAAAAGTACCAGGTAGCAGGTACCAGGTACCTCATTTTGGTGATCGAAATGCAAGAAAAGGCGGGCCAAGGCGAGTTGAGCTGGTACTGTCGGTGGAAAAGGGCCATTAGGCGGCCACCTAAGCTGTAAAGTGCTGCGAGAAACCCTGCCTTTTTTGCAACACAAATACATTATATCATCATCATGTTGAGGAGTCATTTTGGCATTGATGTGACCTAAGAGTTTGACTCAAGTAAATCAAACTCAAGAAAATAGAGCTTGATTTACAATATTGACAAAGAAACTGGCAAAAGTTTTCAGATCCTGTCTCATCCTTTCACTTCAGAAGTTCTGTTTGTCTTGGGAAAGTTGCTAAGAAATACTAAATCAACTAAATAAAATGTGATGTGTCACAGTTCCTGGCTGAGGAACGGTGTGCCTTGGTCTACTTTTGCTGGGAGTGTTACCCTTGACCCCTATCCGCACACAATATAGATAATCAATGAAATCTCCCATAGTACTATGAAGAATTAACACTTTACCACTTTCTCTTGCTCTGCAACATTTGCTTTGGAGTTCTGATTCCCCTTTTTCGTGCTCACAACCAGACTGATTTCCTTTCCGTTGATGTGTCCAAAAACGATTGTCTTTGGCTTCTTGTCGATGAGCAGAACACTCTTTGGCGGCTTCACCGCCGTTTTGAGACGATTTTCATAATATGCCTCAGATGGGAATTGGCAAATTTCTTCATGCTGTGAAGGTGGATTAGAGACTATTGATTATGTTTTAAAAACAGAAAATACATATATATACAATATCAAAATCCTAAATATAAATGTGTTACTTGTTTAACTAAATAGGATGTAACAAAGATATACTTGGATTATATCTCAATCTATTGTGATTGATATGCATGATTACTCACCATTCTATACTGAGTGACGAGCATGATTACTATCTCTCTCTGCGTGGTACAGTAACGTTCAAACAGAGACCTTGACATTCCCAAATTTTCCACACGCCTATTTGTGATGATCGGACGTAATTGTTTGTGGTCACCGAGAAAAACAACCTGGGTAAGATAAACAAATACATGAGAAGCATTGATTTAAAAGGTTGTATTTTTCTTCATGCTAGTAAACACCACAAAGATGCTATTAAAGAATATTTGCATTGAATATGTGGATATTTTTGTAGGAATTTAAGAATCGAACACGCTCCTAACTGTGCCTGAATCATTTAAGTACATTTAGATAGACTATAGGCTAAGTTATTAGAAGACCAGTAGACAGTTACATTTTACATTTGTCTTGAAGAAGGTTGTTGCATGTTATCCGCCTACTCGTTCTCACACACCCCAAGACTATCAGGGCGAGGAGGAGAGACTGGCCTCCTCATCGCGCCAAAGTGGTCCTACCAGGTCCTTCCACTGGAACACTTGATAAGATCAGCATTTGAACTCCACACTGTCATGGTCACCCTTCCTATCAAACTCTACATTGTGGTGATCACAAGGTCCCTTCCATGACTTCTAGGATGAGATGTATGCCCTTCTCAGCTGCTTTCCAGAAAATGGCACACCACTTGTTGTCCTGGGCGACTTCAACATCCTGCCAGAGAAGTTGCACTCACCTGAAGTAACCAACTTTTTCGCCACCTTCAACTTAACACTCTCCCCTGTTCCTCCCACCAACAGGCCCAGGAACCAACTTGACCTTATATTCACGAGGTCCTGCGGTATCTCACCTCTCTCCATTACCCCGCTCCCTGTGTCACATCACTTTGTTGCTTACTCTCTGCCTATGAAGTCCTTCCCCTTCATCCTCCGTACGCCTCACACCCACAGTGACCCCAAATCTCTCTCTCCCTCTACTTTTGCCTTTTGCCAGCCTCGGACACTCTGCTATCCTCCCTCCTCTCCCCCTCTTTTGAATCCCTCCATCTCTTCCACTCCAGATCAGCGCAATCCTCTCCCTCCCCCCCCCCTTGGCTGTCTGAATCTCTGCAGGCTTGTAGAGCAAAGTTACGGGCAGCTGAGAGGAAATGGAAAAGATCAGACTGTACCTTCACCTCCTCTCAGACCTCCGTTGTGTCAACAGCCAAATCTGCCTTCTACCGGAACAAATCAGCTCCTCCGCCTCCAACCCCAGACAACTGTTTTCCATGTTCTCTTCCCTTCTCACCCCTCCCCCCTACCCTTCCTTCCTCCCTCACAGCCCCCCTATCCCCACCTCTGTTTTTAACTTCTTTATCCCTCTCTCCTCCAAAGGTGTCAACAGAATAGTTAGGTCTAACCACGCCACCACCTGCCCCCTTGACCCGATCCTCTCCTCCCTCCTCCAGGCAGTCTCAAGCGACATCCTGCCATTCCTTACCACCCTCATCAACCCCTCCCTCACTTCAGGCCTTATTCCAGCATCTTCAAGACTGCCAGAATCAAGAAACTGACCCTTTACACCACCGACATCCAGAGCTACAGACTCTCTTCTGCCACATTCGTGTTTAAGAAAGGAATGAAAGATCATTCCTTTTCAAACATGGCGTCTCCAACAAACTGTTCTCCTATCTCTCACAAAACAATCTGCTTGACCCTCAGTCAGGCTTCAAGACCGCTGAGACGGCACTCCTCACGGTGCTGGAGTCGCTCCGGCGCCAGAGCCTCGTTCCCTCTCATCGGTTCTCATTCTCCTCGACCTGTCCGCGGCATTCGACACCATGAACCACTGTGGTCCTCCTCTTCACTCTTGCCGAATTCGGCATTGCTGACTCTACACTATCCTGGTTCACATCCTACCTGACGAATCGCACCTATCTGAAGAAATATAATGGCTCCTTGTTAAAACCCTGCACTCTCGAACCTGGTGTCCCTCAAGGCTCGGTACTGGGACCCCTTCTGTTCTCCCTAAATACTAAATCATTGGGCTCATTGGAATCACACTGTTATTCCTATCACTGCTATACTGACGACACTCAGCTATTCCTCTCTTTCCCCTCCTCTGACAAAGCCCTGATTGCAACACGCATATCTGAATGTCTGGCAGACACTTAGACGACTGCCCATCACCTGAAGCTTAACTTCAAGAAGTCTGAGCTCCTCCTTATGCCAGGGAAAGATTGCCCTCACCTGGACTTACGGGTCACTGTCAAGGACATTGCAGTATCTCCATCACCAACCAAGAGAAACTTTGGTGTGGTCCTGGACAATCAGTTATGCTGCAACGCGTACATCACCACGGTGGCCCGATCCTGCAGATTTGCCCTCCACAACATCCGCAGGATCCGGCACTTCCTCACAAGGGAAGCACCCCAGCACCTGGTCCAAGCGCTGGTCATCCCCCGCCTCGACTACTGCAACACGCTCCTAGCTCAACTTCCTGCCTCAGCGATTAAACCTTTCTGCAGCGTATCCAGAATGCTGCAGCACGCCTCATGTTCAACCTACCAACCTTTCCCTGACCTCCATTGGCTCCCTAAGGTAGCTCGCATCAGATTCAAGATGATGGTACTAGCCTTCAAGGTGGTCGATGGACCTGCCCCAGCCTACATCCAAGCGTTGGTCAGACCACACACCCCAGCTTGAGTGCTCTGCTGAACTACCTCAGCTGGACACCGCCATCGCTTAGAGCAAGCAAAGGTCGATCATCCAAGTCACAACTCTTCTGTTTTGGTACAGTGGTGGAACAAGCTCCCTGCCGATGTCAGGAGCGCAGAGTTGCTGACCAGCTTCCACAAAAGACACAAGATTCACTTGTTCAGAGTTCACCTGGACCGCATAACTTCCCCCCTTATCCCCCACCGCCCCTCTTACCTACTTATTGTATGTTGTACGTCCTTGCAATTAAAAGTAGTACTTAGCATTGTGGAGCATCTTATACTAGCTATCTTTGTTGTATACAGGGAATGGGTTAACCTAACAATTGTTAGTGCTTGGCACTTGGTTCTATGAACATCCTTACTGTACAGACAGCAATATTATATGATGAAATATATTGTTTGTTTTTCCTGACAAATGTACTTATTTTAAGCTGCTTTGGATAAAAGCGTCTGCTAAACTTAGGACCAGGCTGTAGAGAGAGGACATGTTGTTAGAGGAGAGGACCAGGCTTTAGAGAGGACATGTTATTAGAGGATAGGACCAGGCTGTAGAGAGAGGACATGTTATTAGAGGATAGGACCAGGCTGTAGAGAGAGGACATGTTATTAGAGGATAGGACCAGGCTGTAGAGAGAGGACATGTTATTAGAGGATAGGACCAGCCTGTAGAGAAGACATGTTATTAGAGGATAGGACCAGGCTGTAGAGAGGACATGTTATTAGAGGATAGGGTGCAAGACAGACATTGCGCTCACAAATGAGTAAACACAATCTGGTGCCTGCTGGAATCTAATCTCTGTTATGATTTGTATTTTTCATCCTCATATTAACACAAAGGTTTATAAATATGTACTGGAGAACTATGTTAAGGACAACAAGCCACACTCAATCTAACCTTGTACACAACATCAAAGAAGAGCACAAACCTGTTCTGGTTTGTTGCAAACCAATGGAATGAGGGCCTGTGGTTCGGTGGCCATTGCACATTCATCGATCACAATCTGCCGGGCGCTGACTGCACTGGTCAGACCCGGGGAGGAGGAGGCTGTGCAGGTGCAGATTATGATGTCATGCCGTTTAAACTCATGTTCTCGAGCCTTTTTGAGAAGTTTTTTGTACCTTAAAGGAAACAAGATCCATAAAGTAACACTTCAATACAAACTCTAGGTAATCAATTGCACTATTGAGTCCTACTTACTCATCCACTTCGTCATCAGTCAGTTCCTCTGCAAGTTTTATTTTTTGGTCAAACTCTTTTATGTTTGCTGAAAAGGGGTTGTGGTCCTCTCGCATGAGGTGATGCAGGGTGATGCTCCTGTAGAGCAAACAACACCAGATGAATCATGCAGATTTGTACTAATTTATTCAATATAATTAAATAATTGATGTTATTTACACCTTAGATGGCAGTGTCCTTGTTACAGTGTAATTACACATTAACAAGCATGTAACAACCTATAATAGCATGTACCTAATATGTAAAAAAACGACTCTTTCAAACATAGTTTCCGTTCAATTCCTTGGATAACCTTTCCAGCCATTCTAGTGATTTTCACTATTCACACATGCAGCTACGACCTGGAAAATTTCTATTTCGAGAGCTCCCTTATTTGGAATATGTCCAATTTCCAGCCATTCTTGAAAAGGGAACTTGTTCGCAAACAAAATAAGCTGTATTGATATTGTTATGGAATCACCCTTAAGATCAGCCTTAAGATAAAGAGTCACAGTTTAATAAATAATAAAAGGGCCAGTGAACCCAAAATGAGTGGTTGATTTTGATGAACGTGTCCGAGAGAGGGCTAAGCTTCTATAACACGTAGTATAATGCCAGTTGTGTGTGAATCCACATTGGCATTATACAAAATGTCCACATTTGAGGGAGAGTGAAGCTTCTTGGACACTTACACTCAATATTTCTTCTGTTGCCATGCATGTGGCTAATCAAATATACAACATTGCTTATTATAGCGCTCATGGACAACGGTACTAAACACGTGTCACAAAGTTGGCTTTGGTTGTGACCATGGATCACACACTCCCCTTCTTCCTAATATTCTCAGCCCAAAACCAATTTTCTTGAAATTGTTTTCGAATTCAAGCTACACCTACAATTTAGATAAATGACACATTGTAACATTGCTTATGAGGCAGTATTACTACCCTGGATTGGACTGATTGTCATACCAGAGTTTTGGTATGGAGCGTTCTTGGCGAAGTGCAGCGTGAGATAACTGAAGGCTGCTGCCAGGGTAAGGATAGTCCAGCATCTCCACTTGTTGACTGTAAACTCTCAGAGGCCTTAACTTGTCTCCAAATTTCAACAAGTACTCTGTAAGGCAATATTAAAAGGAAAACAAAAGATATTCTTATAATAAACCGCTAACAAAATCTTAAAGGTCCCATGGCATGAAAATTTCACTTTATGAGGTTTTCTAACATTAATATGAGTTCCCCAAACCTGCCTGTGGTCCCCCAGTGGCTAGAAATGGTGTAAAACGAGCATTAGGTATCCTGCTCCGCCTTTGAAAAAATGAAAGCTCAGACGCGCCGATTTGGAATTTTCCTTGTATGTCGTCATAAGGGGAAAAGTTACCTCCCCTTTCTCTGCTTTTCTCGCCCAGAGAATTTGGCCTGCCAATGAGACAATGAGCTACGACCATGCGAGCGCCACATGTGTGTGTGTGTGTGAATACACACACTGTAACGCAAGTGTTGTACACTTCTTTGTTATTTGGATAACCGTTCTGCTGTTGGTGTTATATGGCGCATAACATGCAACACAATACCGCAAGCTTGCGTAAAGCTTGCATTTGGTGAAAAGACTAGACTGCGTCGGGTTCTCTGACGTCTCTGGTATGTCTGACTGAACCGCGACATGAAGGAGAAAGGGATTGTCTCGTGGTGCCTCTGCAGCGGGCGGTGGTGCCTCGGCAGCGGGCGGTGGTGCCTCGGCAGCGGGCGGTGGTGCCTCTGCAGCGGGCGGTGGTGCCTCTGCAGCGGCGGTGGTGCCTAGGCAGCGGGCGGTGGTGCCTCGGCAGCGGCGGTGGTGCCTCATCATTCGCGGGCAACACAGCTTTTGGCCGTGATAATATATATATTATATTATATAGATATCAATATATAATATGATATTATTTAGATATAGAGCTCCAGGACTCCCGCCGGAGCACCTGGAGTGTTCTAGAATATTTACAGAAAAGCTGTGTGCGCCTCGCCATTGCGATACATCCACTGTTAACACTAGCGCATGGTACAGTGGCCGCAAGCTGCTCAGGGCCACACCCCCACCCTCCACCTTGACCCGCCTCTAAAAAACGGCACGTTTGTGGAAAGCTCATTGTGGGTAGTGATGGATTTCATGATGTGTTTCCTTGATTCAGTTTGCATCGGTCAGTTCACCAAGAAGAATCGTTCAGAATCGTTTGTTTGTTCGTTCATTCATTCAGTTGCTTTTCCGGTAGTGGTGAATCATGGAATGCAAGGTTCTCAGCTGAGTCAGACTCAGCTCCTCCCTCATTCTCATTCTCAAACAATTCACGATCGTGCAATGGTGCAAACGGTCACAACATTAACAAAGTTCCTTTCAGCTGAGGAGCGCTTCATGTTCGGAATTTGGATGTTGTTGCCCAGGCCCGGCTCTTCACCACTTAACAGTCAGTGAACGAACAGCGAGTCAACGTCAGCGACTAGTGGGTGGGTCTGGGAGTCGAGTCTCGGAGAACAAACGATACGAATGAGACGAACGAGAGAGAACTGAAACGTGGAATCAGGTCGGTTCGTTCTTGTTAAAGAGTCGTTCATTCAAACTGATTCATTCGCAAACGACCCATCACTAATTGTGGGACTGGCTCATAGTGGCTGTAATTCTGCACCAAGGCTGAATTTCTTGAACGTCTTCAAATAGGGGGCCCACTAACACCTATATAAAAGCATTCATAAAGTAGCATGCCATGGGATCTTTAACGGATACAAGAGCAGAGACTTGTGTACATCTGCATTTGTGTGCATTATTAGAACAATCGCGTTGTCCCAGTTCAGAATTTAGCCAAGTGATGAGTGATTATTTTACTTGCCAGCGACAACGTCCACAGACTTGTTGGAAGGACCACAGTAGAGAATAACATCTTTCTTTTCCTTCTCGGTACAATCAGTGTTTCTTCTGATGTTTAGCTTATGGAACCAGAACACAATGTACACGCCCACCACTGTCTTTCCAGTGCCTATGAAAGGGGTTAAGACATAACTTTATTGCTTCAATATATCAGGCAATGAGAACTTAAAAATATATATTTATTGCTCTTACCAGGGGGGCCCTGTATAACCGTGAAATTCTTATGGAGAGCTTTCTCAACAGCTTCAAATTGAGTCTCATTCAGTTTTGGCAGTCCTACTGGTGGCTCTAGTCTCCTGACCTCAAACTGCGGCACATTGTTCTGGAAGGCTACACCTGACAACATTGTCCATCAATCAATCAATCAATCAATCTATCTATCAATCTATATATATACATTTAAGATTGAGTTTAGGAAATCACTTTTATATTGAAATTCTATTAATCAAATGAAAGAATCCCGCTTACCCTCTCTTGGAAGGCCCTTCCCAAGTGCTATACTCTGGACAAGGTCAGATGCAGATGCAATGTCTCCGACTGCTTTTGTTTTACGTCTAAGAAATAATTTGGTATATTTGATTTACATTGTAATTCAGTACACAAACAATATGACAGTAACATCAAATACACAATGATCTGAATTAGTTTACTCTAGCAAAAATAAAACATTTTTTACTTACATGTCTGGCAAAAGCTTAGGGATTAATTCCACTGTGAAACGGGTGTCTTTTTGAAAGACACAGTCTGGAATAGCGATCATGGGAAAATGACTCACATAGAAATCCACTCTTCTTGTCTTGACCATTTTGGTCTTCATCTCTTCTACTTTCTCTGTGACTCCATGAGCAACCCATGTGAAAGTGCTCGGGTCCACGTCTTTGGAATGGTCTAGCTTAGAAGCTGGCTTCAAACCACTTCTCCGTATGCACAACAAGCACTTGGCAAGGTCACATCCAATGGCCCACTCCTTAATTTGTTTGAGCGGGAGGTTGAAGCTTCCTTTCCACTTCTGATCCACTTGATGGAAGTTCACCACCAAGTCCTCAATGACGATACTGTCCCCTTCACGCACTGCTGTCTCAGCAGCCTCCATATCACACAATGGCATCCACACTGAAATGTACTCTTTAGGATCAAAGTATTTTCCCTTGGTACGAGATATTGCAAGTTTGGAGAAGGCAGTAATGGGGCTGTGTGCATGGTCGATGCAAATCTCCAAATTGTCATTGAGGGACATCAATTGAACCGTTGGTGTCAGGAAACCTCTTGTTTCCTCTGATGTCATTTGGAGCTGAAGGATGTCACCTGGTTTCAGTTGGACCTCAAGGTCAATGTAATGTTGTTCATCCAATGGGCTAGCAGCGATGTCAGACTCCTTACCGGGGGTTGGTTTCCAGGTATGTTCCAGTTTGTTTGTTTCTGCTCCCAGTATGAGAGACTTCATTTCCATCCAGCTTTCATTTTCAACTGCCTCAACAATGGCTTTCCATGTTGTGGCTGGAATCTTTGTGCAGCAGCCACTATTTGGCAGCCTTTTCATGTCTTTTCTGATTTTCACATCAGCAAATGTGTAGACTCGTTTTTTCCATTTAAGGGTCATGCACTTGCTTCCTTTGTCATAAACCGGTTGGTCATCCAGTTGTAAGTCTGTAAACATGATTGGTAGACTGTCTGGGAAGACATCCTGGTCAAAAGGAAATGAAACCCTGAAACATTTACTTTCTTTGTCTGTTCGCACAATAATTGCTAGCTTTTTGACATTTTGTTTCTTTACGTTCACTGCAAGGTTAATCATTTCAACCTTTTTTTCATAGTCATTTGCAGTCTTTGTTTTTTGTTCAAACTCTTCACACAACATGTTAATCTCTCTGGGAGAATAATCAACTGGAGTCCGACAAATGACTGTGTGCAAAAGCCTTTGCAACACAATGTCAATGTACCTTCGAATCGGTGAGGATGCCTGTGTGTAAGACTTCAGATTTAGACCGTAGTGCCCAACCTCTGCCTCAGGAGAAGATTTGGAGCGAATGACATATGCTTTCCCGAGGCACTCTTTAAAATCTTTCAGTACTGGCATTAGCTGAGGGTGTATGTCATCCGCAGCAATCAGGTCAACTATTTTGTCAATGTCACTTCCTTCTCTGGCCGCTGCCTGGATGTCATTCCATACCTTTGTTAGCACATGAAAGCTCTTGCCATCAGCAAAATATTGGGCTTCTGCAACATTTTGATTGTGTTCAACTTTGTTTCTTACATGGAAAGATAGGGGCACAAGCTCTCTGTATCTTTTCTTGAATTGTTCCAGCTGCTCAGGCTTAGGTGGAGCTTGACACCGCAATGGTGTGAGGTTTTGAGTATCGTCTATGCTGGTCAAAATCTTAGATGCCTCAGAGTTGAACAAGACATTTAGCTCCTCAATCATCAAATGGGCTTTTCTCTTCCCTGGAAGACGATTCTTATCAGTTTGAGCATAAGCCCAGTCTCGAAGTCTGATCTTTCTTTGAGCTTTTGCAAAACGATAAGCCATTATGATACTTCTTACTTCTACATCTTGATATTTATGTTGATCTCTTCCACATATGATATCCTCAGTATCTTCATAGGAAAGACTTACATTTGTCTGGATCACAGATAGCTGAAAGGTTGGTTTTCCAACTATCGCATTTGTTTTCTTGTTGACTTTCACAATCAACGAGACAACATCTCGTTGATTTGGCTCACCGTCAAATAGAAGACTTAACTCCTCGATCAAGTCTTCAGGGAACATGTGACGTTGTTCCTTTTGCAACCTGTGATATGTGGCACCCCTTTGTCTTGCCTGTTCATCTAAAATGGAACCAGGTGACACAAAACTTGCCACATCTGCGATATGAACTCCCAACTCATACTGTTCCCCCTCATCTCTGATGCTGATGGCATCGTCCAAGGCTTTGGCATTGATTGGATCGACAGTGAAGGTAATTATTCCACAAAGATTCACTCTATCCTTACATGCAGTTGACTTCCCTACTTTATCCAGCCTGCTATGAGAATCAAATGTGGTCACTTTGAATTCCTCGTTCAGAATCCTTAGTCCACCCGCTAAAGACGTCCCAATTGGAAGAATTTCGATCACTTTACCCAACGGAAATATACAACCATCTTTCCAGCCTATCACCTGCACCATGAAAACGTGCTTTTGTATGAGATGTTCATCAATGTCATGATATGTGACAATTTTCCACCCACCATCAATGTGCTTCCATACTGGAAACCGTTTCCAATATTTTCTCAGGATCAGTGTGCAGATTTTGGGGCTATTTCGAACAATAGGCACCATGATCTTTTTGAGGTATTCAGAATTTTCATTGGATTTTTCTGGATCCTCAATTGTACACACAAATACTTTTTTTGAATCTGTACTGTTGATTATGTCACACACCCTATGCTGCTCAATGCCATCAGAGGATAATCTTTCAACAACTATTTCATCTCCATTGAAAGCATGGCCCAAGTTCTTCCTTCCTTTGAGGGTTATGTGTTGGGTTGGATTGTCAAATGGTATGACGTATCCTGAGTTACTTGACCCCATGACCAACTGCCCATGCTTGTAAATAGCTGGTTGGCGTTTACACAACTGCAAATAGTTACTCTTACCCATAGTCTTATTTTGTGAATATTTCGCACCCTCATTTGGCCCATCATCCAAATTGTCTTCATCCGAGTCCATTTCACACTGGTCATATTCGTCCTTTAGCTGTTGAAGAATCACATCCGTGTCTTCACAGCTCTCAGGCAGCTCAGGCCTTTGAAACCTTGCAATTTCTTTGATGTCTTTTTCAAAGAAATCTTTGGTGAAATGTTTTGGTTCAAGACTGTTCTTGCTGATGCAGTGATCTAGGTAACACTTCCAGATTCTTGAGGATTTTCCAAAGCAACTGAGGGCAGAAGCATCTCCTACGACCACCACTAGGGACTGAGCCCTGGTCATGGCTGTGTTTAAGACGCGGGCATCATTGAACAGCTCCATGCCGGGCAAGTGAGCTGTCGCTAGGCTCTCACGTGTTTGAACAGAGGTTATAATGACTGCCCTGAACTGTTTACCTGTTGACACACAAAGGCAAGTAGCAAGGAATTAATTGTATTTCTAATCAATTTGATTAGAAACGATACATTTACTTATCCATAGGTAAATATATATACGTATATAAATATCCAAAAGAAGCAAATCAAGGCTGCTTCATAGACACTACCTTGGACATTTGCGAAATTCTCAACAAGAACCTTTTCAAGTTTTTTTTTCCAAAGTGCTGTCCTGATTTTCTGAACCTAAGAGAATTAAAGAACAAGAATGTATTATTTACAAAATTTTACAAGAAGTATAGAAATGTTTTTCACAGGCATGAGGCAATAATCAACGTATAATTGTTTTAATCTTTAACGCTCATATCCGATCAAAAATAGAACGTATAATATATGTAAACTAGAAAATGCATTTCAGGAAATGCAGTATTTCTGTAGTGCAAACTGAGGTTGAAAATATGTTTGAATAAAGCCACATAGTTTAAGATATTTTGAATGGTTTAAATCAAATAAAGATCTGAACAGAGTTCAAAAATCTAAATGGAGTAAATAATGTAAACATGCACACCATTAAAAAAAAGAAAAAAAAAAGGTTGGAAACAAATAACGTTTAAACCGAGTTAGAGTTCAACAAATAGCTTAAGTGATAAAGTTTGAATACATTTGAGATAAAATATAGAATAGCTGAGCTGTTGTGATAAAGTTTGAAGTGGTTGAATCAAGTCAGTGTTACAGTCAAGTGTGTGTGTCGGTGTGGGTGTGTTTCATCACTTGTAGTAAACAGGAAAAGTGTCTTTCATATGTGGTTTGTGTAGATAGCATGACTTGAATAAGATCGTTTTATATTAGTATAGTATTTTCATATAGTTAGATATGTAGCAAACATCTAGCCTCTAGACATATAAAGGGGGTCCCCACAGACACGCTGATATATAACAATCATATTTCAAATAATTAATAGTTTTAGCACAATTGAAACAAGAAATACCATAACCGTTTAAGCTTGTGTTCAGTGGCGGTTTTAGGTACGGGCGATACGGGCAGCCGCCCGGGGCGGCATTACGGGGGGGGGGGGGGGGGGGGGGGGCGGCACGAGCACACGAAAAAAAAAAAAAAAAATCTGCGCATATTCTATTATCGATCGCGCCCCCCCCCCCCCCCCCCCCCCTGTCAACAACTCCGCCAGACCGTAATCGCGCCCTCCCCCCCCCCGTCAACAACTTTCCGGGGGGGGGGGGGGGGGGGGCGCACGGAGGGGGTATCGCCGGGGCGCAATTCAATGTAGAACCGCTACTGCTTGTGTTTCTAGGTTAAATATTGACGTTGTTAGGCTCCGTGATATCCAAAATGGTTAGTTTTTGCCCACCTTGGGCAAGAGCGGGTGGAATTCTCACGCTCTGGCCTAAATGAAAGTCAGTGAGACAATGAAAATATACAAAAAATTCTGAAAAAACGTTTACATGATATCGAAAATTTGTTTTGATATATTTGAAGATCAAAGTGTGCTGATTTGTAAAAAGGTTTGAATGGAGGTTAACAGTTAAAAATGTACCAAGTTGCGAAGTCTGAAGTAGTTGAAGTGTCAGAGAATGGGCGGACGGCTTCGATGTCCTCCCACTGACTTACATTTTAAGAAAGAATATTTTGAAAGTATTTTAAATTTTAAAAATGTGAATGGTAGTGCATGATTCCAATCTAATATGAACAATCTAAAAGTGGAAATGGAATCTAGCGAAAAACTGTGGAAGGAGTAGGGTCCCAAAATTCGTAGACTAAGAATAACAATAGTTGAGCTCTGCTTGCAGCACTCGCCTAATAAATGAAAGCACACATTTACCTGCCACCCCTCTGATAGAACACAGATGGAGCTTGGGTCCTTGGACCCCCAGGTACAGGGCCACTGTCGTAAAATGTCTTCCAGGACTTCAACCACTTTGTTAACCTCCGCATTATTAGACCATGACATAGAATGCGTGTTCAGCTGGCAGTCTCCCCGTACATGATGGAACTTAAGGGAGCGGTCATTCGGCCCAGCTGGAACGGTTTTGCCACACTTTATGACGTCCCCCCTGCCAACGTAGAAGTGAGTGGACACAAACTCTACTATTTCTTTGGTGGAGCGGTAGTTTTCATTGAACAGGATTCTACTCTTCTTGGCGACATCACTGTTATGGCCATGATAATAATGGAACAATCTGTTGAGAAGGGTGTAATCCGATCGTCGGTGATCATCCACGGAGAAGAGCTTGGGTCCCATCTGCATGTGGTCTCCAGCTAACACAACTCTGGTGCTGGGCCCAGCCAGCCCAAGGGGGACAAGTGCGTCACACTCCAGCATCTGGGACGCCTCATCGATTAGAATGTGGGTGAAGTATCCCTCTGGCAGCTTGAGCTCATGAAAACGTTTGGCCATTGTTGCTGTTGTGATGACTATATTGTGTGAATCCAGTGCTTTCTTTGTAGGGGACAGAAAGTAGGTTCTACACTTTGAGAGCAGGCAATATTTAAATGTGATTTCGTCAGTGGCCTTAAGAGATGAATGTTTGTTTTTCTTTATTCTTATTGGCTTTATATTACGGTCTCCCTTGTCGATGAAGGAATCGAAGTGTTCTTTGACATACAGGTCTGCAGAGCTAAAAGAAAATGAAAGATAGCAATTAGAAGTAAGCTGAACATCCTTCTAAATATGTCCACATAAAAAGACAATTGAGAAGTAAAATATCACATTTCATTAGATGCAGCCATATACAGTATGTAGCTACAACATCACTTATCTTATCAAACAGTACAGCCTCCCTAGCTTCCCTCAGGCCTTTGCTGACAAATCTATATGAAGTGTGTTTACCTCGTGTTATTGTTACTTTTACTTTACTGTTATTGATACTTTTACTACTTACTGACATTTTTCCAACATTAATGAGTATTGGATAGTTCCAAAATGTCTAATCTCTAAATGACACTATGGCAGACCAATAACACCATTTAGTTGAAAAGGTTACTGACTAGATCAGGGATGGGCCCCCAGATCATTGAGAAAAAAAAAAAAAAGCTTGATCAATAAAAACCGTACCTTTCAGTCAAGATGAGAAACAGTATCTGTTCATAGAATTCAAAGGCAAACCCATGTGTCTAGTATGCTTAGAAACTATATCAGTCATGAAAGATTTCAACTTAAGTCGCCACTACTACTACTACTACTACAACTACTACAACTGCACTGAATATAATGCTAGTTGTTGCACTTAATGTTGGGCCAGTTTTTCAGTTTTGTGCCATCATTGAATGATGATGTATGTGAGCCCTTTGCACTGAAAATAAATTCTAATCACTCATGTGGCTGTTGTTGTTTCTTTTAAAACAAACGTGTTGTGTTTGTCGTTTAACAAGAGTATAGACATGTTAAAAATGCATTTTTAACATGTCTATACTAAAATAAAATATGAAATGAATGTATGTTGGTTCAATTAACATACATAGGCTATGAATCAGAATGAATTTTTAGGTAGTGGCCATCCCCAAAATGCACCAGAATACAGGAAATCACATCTACCAAATTCAAAATATTCTAGAGGAGGACCCCCAGACCCCCCGTCCATGACTACGCCACACCAACTAATTTTGTCACCAGCCACCACTGATACAGACATATATCAGAGGGCCACATGGCCACGCTCTTCACCTGATCGGATATGAGAGAAGCTACAAAATAATAAAAAATAAGTACAAATTATGTGTCAATTTGTTCTAATTTTTTATTATTTTGTAGCTTCTCTCATGTGGCCCTCTAATGGTGATGATGAAAAATGGTGGCCCTCTTTATCATGAAAGTTGCCCATCCCTGGACTAGATGAATAACTAGATAAACAGACAATAAAGCGTAAATGGTGATACATTATCTTGCTTCAGAATGAGTTGTTTTTGCTACTGGTTCGACGAGGTACCTGTTGGTGTGGGTGCAGATCAACACTTTGTTTCGAGGATCCCAGGCAAGTACTCTGGCTGCTGTTGCAAGGGTGAAGGTTTTTCCAGTCCCAAATGGTCCATAAATGAGCAGTGGTGCAACACCTCTGCTGGAATCTGACTTGCCTATGATGAAGTCAACTGCAGCCTGCTGTTTGACATTCAAGTGATTGAATCGAGTGCTGTTCACAGGCACTACACAGTTATCAAGGTCCGGTAAGACCATGTTAGTATCTGGAAGCCGGTCTATTGCCTTGTGCATCACGCAGAAGGAAAGACGATCCAACTGAAACTGCAACTCCATTTGGTGTGTTTCACCTCCTTTGAGATGAAGGTCTGAGCAGCATCTTTTGGAAAGTTTTAAATTGATTTTGTTATTGGCAGTGTCATCCAGTATGATGGCTTCGTAGACTTTGGAGTCGTCATCCTTTGGAAATGATGGTGCTATAAGACCAGTCTGAATGCTTCGTTTCAGTAGACATCCCTCCAGAGTGTCTGAAGTGAGATTAAAAGGAGCAGAGACAGTGCCGAACAATTCTCCATGATTATTGAACACTGTACCAGAATATTTCGTTGGCAAACGTTCGGACGTAGTCATCTCTCCACGAAATCCAATTCTACAAGAAAAAATAAATGTAGTTATTATTTTCCCTTGCAATGTTAAACGTTAAAGTTTAGCCATGCAATTTTCTTATATACGAGAACAATGCAAGTGCTTAAAGGTCCAGTTGTTGTGTAAGGTGTCCTGGTCTGTACTGTGTGAGGTGTCCTGTACTGGCCTGTATTGTGTGAGGTGGCCTGTATTGTGTGAGGTGTCCTGTACTGGCCTGTATTGTGTAAGGTGGCCTGTATTGTGTAAGGTGTCCTGTACTGGCCTGCCTGTATTGTGTAAGGTGGCCTGTATTGTGTAAGGTGTCCTGTACTGGCCTGTATTGTGTAAGGTGTCCTGTACTGGCCTGTATTGTGTGAGGTGCCGGTTCCACTAGATGCCACTCAATTCTACACACTGGCCCTTTAAGGAGTGGCTCTCCCATTAATATTATGCTTTGAGCATTGTCATGATATGTTGATTTCAATGGTCCGATGTCAATGGTCCGATGTCAATGGCGAAAACCGAGTAATTTACTGCAATGAAGTACTCTCTTTTATCATAAAATAGCCAAGCAGAGCAGTTCCACATTTTGTAAACCTCTGTGCTTTGAGAACATAGTGAGTCATTTCTAAGTGATGCCTCACTATGTTCTCAAAGCACAGAGGTCTCCGAGATGAAAACCACAAATGAATTTACCTTGAAACAAGCTCGTTCTCTGCCTGTTCCTCTCTGTACAGGAAGTTGTGCATTTTCTCCCTGTAGCTCTCAGCATTCCACGGTGTCTGGCTGTCACACACAGGGAGACGGGCAACACCTGTCTGGGGAGGCTTGTACTTCTTAAGCAGGTCATCTTGATCCTCCGTCCGGTCCACACATGGGATTATCACCTTGTTTTCTGGATGCCAACGCTCAAGAGGCTGTAGAGATACCCCGCAGCCCGCAGTGGGTTCCTCTGTGAAAGCCGGAGAACGCGCCCCTACCCTCACCTTCAGAACTCGCAGGAGCACAGGCCTCATGTCAAAGTCCAACACAAGCCACTGTTCATAGAGACCTGGAATGGCCGACGCAAAGAACACGGTGATGTCGTAGGTCTGCGAGTCTGTGTTCTCGAACCTCTTCCCCAAGGAATAGGAGCAAACGCTTTCAGAAGTGATTGCATTGAGGGAAAAAGACGCTCCTGGTTCGTTCTTCAGAAGTGCCACGTGCTCAAGTCGCCTCTGTGTACACACAGAAAGGGATGTAAAGTGAAAATGGGAATAGACATTAAAAAATGCTTGAATAAAGTGATAAACAAATGTTCCCATGGATACCTTTAGCACCATGAAACACTGGCTTGTGTTGAATCAAATTAAGCCAAAAATGTATTCATGACCAGATGCCATTTCAAATTGTTTAGATTTGAATAATTTAGGCTAGAGCCCACGATCAGAATAACGGATTGCTACAAACACATAAGTCAGCTCTCTTTGTTCAGTTCCCATGGACAGATGCCATAAACAACGTGCTGTAAGCAGCACTTCCAAGCTCTTCATGTTTTTCTGTACTTCTTCTCTCCGAGAACATTGATGCTTTGCTGAATTTTCTTTTTCTACATCGTACACAAATTAAATATTATAATGGCTGATCCTGGATCTGCCTGATCTTTATTCACTTCCTCTGAAGTCCTTATTATTCCATCTACAAACTCACTCTCCCAGAGTAAATGGGATTCCATGAAAAATAAAAAATGAATGACTCCTATAGTAACCTAGAAATCAATCAGTATGACTCTGCATACATTTTCCTTTGAAACATCACCGCATGCTGATATATATATATATATATATATATATATATATATATATATATATATATGTGTATGTGTACATGTGTCACGCCGTCCACTTCTGCCACCTAGTGGGGGCCGTCTACACATCTGCCGGCAATCTTCTATCAGCTCAAAGTATTTCTATCCCGGTTCTCCAGGCAATCATCTCTAGATCCTTGTTTCACACCCAACAGTTGGTACCTCGTCCCTGACCCCTCCTCGTGTCTAGATTGTTGGTTATAATGTTCACTGTCTTCTCCCTGTGTTCAGTCTTTCGACCCTCCTGTCGCTGAACCCTCGCCTGTCTGACTACCCGCCTGCCATCAAGCCCCTCATTATTTCCACTCTGTGTCATGCTCTGTCGAGCATTTGGGTCCACTCACTGTACTTCCCCTTGACAATATAACCATCTATTCTGTATTTATTATGCTGCATATCCAAGTCAAATATATAGCCATGGTAGCTTGGAAACTATATCTTGTTTAATTGTAGTAAGATATTATATTGAATAGGCCTCACAATCTAATTTTAAGAAGCAAAGCATAACCCAAACCCTAACCAGTCCAGTTCAAGTTGTCGTCTTCAGCGAATGAGGAGTGGAAATGTGGCCCAGATCCTTCTTGGGGTAAAGCCCTCACGCATGAGTACCATTTAATTCTCTAACCTTCATGTATTTTGTCTGCCAACTCATCGGGTAGAAAGGGTGTAACAGTAAGAAAGTTCAGAATGTCAATCTTACCTCTGTGTCAACTCGGAAGTGCCACTGAAATTTTTCATCCGTTTTCTCGCACTCTACGGACAGATCTTCTTCACAAGTAACGCAGACATCCTCTAAATCCTGTGATATCTGGAAAATAATATTAATAATTACACACACACATCTATACATGTGTGTATGTACACTACTGTTCAAAAGTTTGGGGTCACTTAGAAATGTTCTTATTTTTTAAAGGAAAGCACTATTTTTTGCAATGAAGATAACAACAGCAATACAGTTTTGACATTGTGAATGTGGTAAAGGACTATTCTAGCTGGAAACGGCAGATTTTTAATGGTATATCTACATAGGCGTACAGAGGCCCGTTTCCGGCAACTCCTGTGTTCTAATGATACATGGTTAAGCTAATCATGGTAAAAGGCTAATTGATTATTAAAACCCTCGTGCAAATATGTAAGCACAGCTGAAAACTGATGAATAAAAGTGTGAGATTTCATGGAAAACATGAAATTGTCTGGGTGACCCCAAACTTTTGAACGGTAGTGTATATATTTTATTTATAACATATCTATTATCGATATATAAACTGTTGACTGCTATTTCATGAAACAGAAAAGTTTATTTCACATAAAATAAATAGATAATATGCGTTGTTTCAAAAGGCCTGTCAAAAGGTGGATGCTTTAGGACTTACTACGGTGTCTGCTTCGTTAGAACAGCGAGTGTATTCTTTCCTTAGTCTTTCAGCGTAGGACATGAGGCCCTGAGCATCGATGTTGGCGCTGATCTCCTCTTCTTCTTTGGTGCGCATGTGCCACTCTCTTAGTTCCTCCTCAGAATGAGCTTTGACACACCTGTCACCATATTCACAGGTGTTCGGCCTGAGAGAAGGGGTTAACATTACTCACAGGGACAATATGCATACATAAATATAGGTGAATATATTTTTCTATTATCTATGTTTGGATCCATAGTCTAGTTATTATTTTACCTTAGTTATCTTTCTATTCATTCCTATAGGAACTGCTATGGTTACATACAATATTTATCTTTTAATATTAGCTACCAAAATGTGATGCTGGGTGGAATGACAGAATGAAAGAGCAGCTCCAATGTTGAAATATTCATAAAAGGAAAATGCAAGACCCAGCACTTAACAGCACTTACTAAAAGCTGTGTTTGTATTTTAGTGCTTGGTTCCTCTGCCCACTGTAACTAGATCTACCTACCTGGCGCAGAGACCAAAGTCCTCTCTGTGGTTGTGTGGAGGGGGGCGGGTCTCCCACTGCGTGCTGGAGTCACTGCTGATGATCTGGGCGTGCTCCGGTGAGGCGCAGTGCTGGAGGAACCTCTCGGAGGAGGACAGGGTCAAAAGGCAGGCTTTACAGTAGAAGACTCCTCCTCCTCCTCCATCGCTCTGCTGCTGCTGCTGCTGCTGGCTCAACTGGAGGAGCAGGGGACGGACGGGGCCGGCCGGCTCGCCGCTCTCTGCCCGCCACACCGCCATCTCGGACTCGCTATGGGCTCCGCTGCAACGCGGGGCCTCGTGCCAGCAGGGCTTTCCTTGGCTGACGTGGCTGCAGTACTCAAAGGTGCATCCTGGGGGAAGCGGGCGCACCTCGTGGTAGACCTCCTTCCCTCGGCCCTCCGACACATGATGGACCAGGACGGGCTTCCAGGCGTGGGCCCCGGGGGCCCCGCAGGCCCCGTCGCCACGCTGCACCGTCAGCCTCTGAGGACTGCTGAGGAAACAGGCCTGGCACAGCTCGAGGAATGTTCCGGAGAACTCTTTGAGTATGTTCCCCGCCGTGTCTTCTGGCGTCAAGGAATGCCCAGTATTCATGCGTTGTAATATGGCGCTGTTGTCCATATTCGTGTTTCTTGCAAAGTTCCATAAGCAGGCTTCTTCTGTGCTTCTCGCAAACGTGCAGTTGGGGCCATCTCTCGTGCAGCCAGAACCCTCCCTAAAGTATTGGCATGCTTGATAAACAACATTGTGGCCGAATTTTCCCCCTACTGGACGCTCAGCCACCGGTCTCCAGATGTCAGAGTCTTTAAATCTGGCTAAAAACAAGTATTGTTGACAGCAATGGCTGACTCTTTGAACGGTGTATGTTATGTCATTCTCTTTGAGGGAACATGTAGAGCACGCGCCTTTCAGGTCAAAGAACGTCAGGACGTCGTCCAGTGACTCAAGCTGACCCTGTCCGAGCGCAACGCCTTCCAGGCCGTCACCATTGGTCCGAACTAGGAGAGCGCAGAGGCTGATGTGGTCCAGCCCCTTCTGCTTCTCAAAGTTCCACACCGCGGCCTCCTCCGGGCTCCGAGCGAAGGTGCAGCGGTTGTAATGTACGGTGCAGCCGGAGCCCTCCACAAAGTGCCAGCATACATCGTATTTACTCGGCCTTGGGAATTCTGGGCGTCGAGAAATGTGCCTCCATTGGCAGGAGCCTTTAGCTCTGGCCAGGAGAAGATTGCTGGCGCACTGGTGAACAACAGACTGTAGTGTGTAGGTGATTTCATTTGTTTTGATGGCACACCTAGCACATACCACTTTGAGGTCGTGTGTGGATAAAAGATGATTCATTTTCGACCAACTTGGCCTTCAAATGGGCCGTGGCAAATCAACATACTCCTATTTCAAATAATGTACAGATTGTGATTTGGTCAGATTGATTGAGAAAAATGTATGGTGGTAAACGTTGTGCCTATAAAAATAGAAATAGCAGAGAAAATAGAATTATAT
This sequence comes from Micromesistius poutassou, assembly GCF_964030765.1. NCBI lineage: Eukaryota > Metazoa > Chordata > Actinopteri > Gadiformes > Gadidae > Micromesistius > Micromesistius poutassou. The sequence goes on from NC_140272.1 coordinate 22,688,999, forward strand.
TAGTATTCATATAGCCATAATCAATTAAGAGAAAGGTCTATAAACAACTAAGAAGGTACCATGTTTTTCTAATTCTGAAAAATAGCCCTCACATAAATATTTTTTATTATAAAAGCAGCTAAAAAATAGTAATAATATTAATAGTGTCGGTTAGCCAGTCCCTGATGGCCCGTAAATGTCATCAAATACAACACAGCCCCTGGCCCCTTTACGTCATCAACTATTGACCCGTTCAGATCCATGGGAAATATGGGGAAAATCTTTCCGCAACGTTCTCGTAAACGACACCTCATGACGCTCTGACGATTCAGATTTTTCTTGTTGAGTTTGTCAAGTTGGTGACGTAGTCGTTGCCAAGTTGGTGACGTATGGTTTACTAGTGACGCGCATGAACATGGCGGACCACAAGGCAAAGGTTTTGACCGGTGGGAAAGCTTTACTCAATATAAAAGAATATCACATATTTTTTACCACGTCTACACTTTACTATTGATTGACGTTGTAACCGTCTGTTGGCATCGACTTAGTTCCGTTTTAAACGTTGTGTACTGGTAAACCAGCTCTAGATAAGGGCACGTGTAGCCTTCCATACAGTGGCAATACAATGTGCTTCTCATAAATAAAAGCAAAAGGACAGTAGGTGATAGGCTACAAGGAAATAAAGGCGTGCAAACTTGAAACATCCTACTGTGTTCCTATCACTGACGAGCCATCTCGTTATTTCCAGGACACATGAATGGCACATAGGACACAGTCCCTGATTGGCCCGGTTACGTCATCGACAAAGACACAGTCCCTGATTGGCCCCGATTAGGTTGTCATTTCAGGAAATGGATGTGGGTGGCTAGAGGTCCAGACTGATCCGTGTAGAGAAATAAAAGAGCTGGCAACTTCATATTTCCTCCCAACAAACACTGCGTGACCGGGCAGCATTCAGGCACCATCACTATGGATTGCCATTTGGGTCAAACTTAAATTAATAAAAGATATGGCTTTGAAATAAATAAATGAGGCAGTAAATATCACCAGGCCATATAATATGGGGCGTGGTTGTCTCAGACCATGGAAGGAAATTATTTACACAGGGCCTATGAAGATAAGTTGGGACAAGCTGTTGTGCGGACTATGCGGAATATGGAAGACATGGATGGGCTCCGAGATATCATGCTATTCTTAGCAGATCAAACTCATCAACTTGGTTGAGCACTTTGAGTCTGCCTCGTGTATGAAAAGGTCTACATGAATAAAGTTGCCTTGCCATGCCTTGCCTTTATCAGTGGATACTATTCCTGTATTGAAGACCTTTAAATGTCCCATGGCATGCTACGTTATGGATGCTTTAATGTGTTAGTGGCCCCTAATACAGTATTTGAAGACACATTCCCGAGATTCAGCCTTGGTGCAGAATCACAGCCACTACAAGCCGGTCCCACAATGAGCACACAGAGTCAAAGCCAAAGTTCCTTTCCCCCAATTCCTTCTCAACCATGGCTGAGATAACCCCCACTACGAGTCTCGTTGTGGAAATACCAGAGACGTCAGAGAACCCGACGCAGTCTAGTCTTTTCACCAAATGGGAGCTTTACGCAAAGCTTGCGTTATTGTGTTGCGTGTTATGTGCCATAACACCAACAGCAGAACGGTTATCCAAATAACAAAGAAGTGTACAACACTTGCGTTACAGTGTGTGTATTCACACACACACACACACATGTGGCGCTCGCACAGTGGTAGCTCATTGTCTCATTGGCAGGCCAAATTCTCTGGGCGGGCGGTAAGGGGAGGTAACCTTGCCCCTTATGACGACATATGGGGCAAATTCCAAATCGGCCCGTCTGAGCTTTCATTTTCTCAAAGGCGGAGCAGGATACCTAGTGCTCGTTTTACACCTAACGCCATTTCTAGCCACTGGGGGACCATAGGCAGGCTAGGGGAACTCATATTAATGTTAGAAAACCTCATAAAGTGAAATTTTCATGCCATGGGACCTTTAAGAAATAATCTGGCAGGTAAGCCAGATTACTCTTCAAAATATGAACATGAATGAAGAAGTCTTGAATGTTTGAGACGGATTAGCAGCGTATTTGTGTGGAAGATGTCCAAGAAGTTAGCGTTACTTCGAGCACAGTGCGGGACACCCTTCTCTGGAAATGCGATCTGCTGGCTATCTTGTGTCGTCAGGCCTATCAACCCACTCTGGTCTGAGACAACCACACCCACTCATCTGAATACACCAGATAGAAATGTGGCATTATGAAATAAATGTGGCATTATGAAAGTAGTAATGTAATGAAAGTACTTTATTAAATAGAGTAGTCCTTTTGAAAAACCTACTTTTAAAAATGATTAATTTCATTATATTGACTAATAGTGGAGAGTGGGGTAAGATGAGCCAGTGGGTAAATTGACCCACCCCCTGTACTTAGGCAACTGTACACATTTGTTGTCATTTGACCATAACTTCAGGAAGCACCCATCATTTATATCTGGCTCTGATGGAGAGATGCAAAAGTTGCATAAAAAAAAACAATGTAAAAGCAAATGTAACCATGCGTAAAAATATAAGTCATAAATGTTGGTGTTTGCCAAGGTATAAAACCATGGGAATTATTTAGTTAAAGATTAGCCTGAATTGTTAAACTAGGCAGTTTTTTCCAAGATGGTGGCTGTGGGCCAATGTGAGTCACATGCTTTGGGTTAAGCCAGTCGTTGAACATGCCCCACCACGATGCACTGAAGTTAGGTTAAGTCTCTAAAGCATAGTAAAGTGGTATTTCAATGTCGTATTACACAACAAATTCGGTTTTTCATATTTTAGACCTTGTAGAAAACATCATTCCACATCATTCCAAGAGCGAGAGAAAGGGGATGGAGAGAGCAGCCACTGATGTCAAGGGTGAAAATCAATCAGAGAAGTGGCAAAAAATTGAAGTGTTATATTATTTAAAGTTACCTTAAGCAAATATATAAGACTATTTGGAAAAGGAAAATGCATTCTACTTTAAAAAGTTAATTGTTCAACCTCCCCCTGAGCTGGTTGAGCCACATCACCAATTTATTTTGGAGACCTCATATTTCCACAGACCTGTCATTGACAGGGGACATCCTTAATTTAAGGTTGATGCTTTAATTTTACGTATTATTTTTCCTTGCCTAGAGGACAAAATGAGTAAAAGTTGGCTCATCTTACCCCGCTCTCCCATATATGTTTATTTTGATATTTTTTGCCTCATTAATTAATAATAATTTTTTTATAGCCATAATCATCAATTTATTTATTTCATTTAGACTCAAATGGCATGCCATACATCACAGCGCAGATTCACATATAGAATGAAACCCAGCGGCCCAAGTGTAGTAAGACTGGAGGAAAGCAACAAATGTTGTAATGTTTCAACATCTAGATGTGCTACTGAATAGACGCCACCAGAGGGCGCCAATCAGGCATGATAGAGGACCAAACGGAGAAACAACAGATGCTGTGTATCATTTAACCAATTGTGGGGAAATGGATTGAAATTAGATTTAATTTCATGAACATTAATCAATTGTATTAATATTTCGAATTTCAACATAAGACCACTGCACCGGCCTCTTAAGTCAGGCTGCAGCCTGTCCTATGTGTAGCCTGTGTAGCCTATAGTAAATATACAGTGCGTCAACAATCGGCGGTTGAAAACAAATCAAACAACTCTTAGGCTAAATACACTTTTTGTGTGAGACAAAGGACAAAGACCAAAAAGGCCAGGGAGTCCATTACTCAGTGGTCTGCATCTGAGTCATACTTAGGTATGAGTATTCGATTATCCAGAAGTAAGATATCTTTACGAATTGTGAACTTATGAAATGTATGAAAAACGTACCTCTCCAATATTCAACCGGGTCGCATATGCCTCCCATGATGTCTGCTCGTCAACTTCATGTTGACCGTCGCTATTTTATCTGACAACAGACTACAATCACTCGGCACTTTTATGTTAAGACCCACCCCATCATTTAGGTTTCGTTTCTCGGAGTGTGTCAGTGGGTGAGGGAGGGGGGCGGGCGGGTGAGACGCAATCCTCTGCGGCATCAATGCGTTCCTGTTGTCAACGTTGTTAAGCGAGTGCTGAAACCAGTTGTGTTGGCATGGGATAACGACGTCACCGTTCTACCTGGCCTATGTTGATGTCAATATGGGATAATGACGTCACCATTGTGCCAGGCCTATAGAACCGCTCTCTAGTGCCGGTGCGTCCCTGATAAATACGTTTGGTTCACCACGCACATCTGATGGGCAAATTGTACTTGGGTTCTGCTAAGACACAGGTACATTGAGCTCCCCAATGCCATGGTCTAGTTCGCACACTGGACACCAGGCTACATTTTATTGATTGAAAACGAGACGATCTATGAGAAGTGAATTAACGGAGGATTTCCATTCATTCACGGTCCAAAAAAAAAGAGGAGCAGACACACATGCTGTATGGCTGAAAATTGGACTTTATTTCAACTATACTTGTGTCTCCGATATTAGAACATGTTGGCGTCATTTGATTACCAAAAATAAACCAGTGATAAATAATCCTTTAGTGATGTTTGTGTGTGGGTGTTCGGTGGAGAGCTTGTGCAGACAGCCAGTGGCGTGGAGGGGACGGCCTCAGCCAGAGTAATCGCTCTGGACTTCCTTATTCCTGCGGACCTGCGCTGCGTGAGCTTCCTGCAAGATAAACACCAAAACAAAACAAGGAGATTAATGCGAGGTTACATCAGATACTTAAAGTCATACCTACGTATCTAAGGAAACATACCACAACACCTGTTGAGGTTGAAAACCAACTAACAGTTTGCACTAACTAACACTAACTGTTTTAAAGTTCTACCTAGAGTTTGTGTGTGCCTTTGTGTCTCTTTATAGGACTATACTATAGTACTTTATAGACTATGTTTGCGTGTATACTAATTCATTCCCAGTCCGTTATCAAGAGAAAGAGAAAGATAGGGACCGGTTCCCCTCCACTTGTCAAAGTGCTCCTACGGGTGTTGTTAGCGTAGTGCTGATGTTGGTGTGAGTACTGCTGGGCTTCCAGGAGGCGGCTTTGTCAGTGGATTGTTTAAATTCCATCGTGAATTAAAAAAGAGATCTCAAAGCCTCAGCCGGAGGAGGAAGCAACGCAGGCCCTCCCACGCACCGCCGCCTCCGCCGCTTCCTTCTACATCTCTTTTGTTTCCCTCTCCTCAGCCTCTGCCCGCCCCTCACACAGACGCTGTCGCGGCCCCCCCCCCCCCCCCCCCCCCTTGCCTTCTGCCGCAGCCTGGTCTTCAGGGCGTTGAGGTGGGCCTCGCGGTTCTCCTTGATGACCTCCTGCTTGTGGCTGAGCTTCTCCTCCGCCCGCTGGCTGAAGCTGCGGCTGTCCTCCAGGGCCTTCCGCAGAACCGCGCGCTCGTGCTCCCGCTTCTCGGCCAGCTGCTGCAGCACTGCCGCCTCCTGGGACTGGGGGGGGGGGCGGGGGGGGGGGGGGGGGGGGGCGCGTTAGTTCAGCGGGACGGAGTTCACGATGTCAAGAAACATTGACCTTTGTAGAGAGGCTCCCATGCCCCATCCCATCCCCGCGCGGTGGCAGACAAAGCACGCGGCGTGGGGGTGGTGCTGGAACCGGTTTGTTGAAAGGTGCAGAGGATTATTCATGGCCAGGTGCCTCATGAGGAGATCTCTCCCTGAGTGTGTGTGTGCTGACGGCCGGTTTGCATTCGGTCTGACTCGGGTCAGGTGAGGCTGCTTCAACCAGCCATCATCCACACACACTCCCACAACTAGATATATATATATATATATATATATATATACAGTATATATATCCTGATCTTATCTGATCTGGGACAGAGCCTTCTCCATCGCCGCCCCTACCCTCTGGAAGTCCCTCCCTCTGGCCATCCCAAACTCCGATACGCTCCTTTCATTCAAAAGTCAACTTAAATCCCATCTCTTCAGGACCACCCACAACATCGGACAAATCATCCTCCGCCGTCTTCCACCCTCTCTCTCTCTCTCTCTGAATGTGTCGTCTATTGTTGTGGTGTTGTTTATTTTCCTTTTGTTTGAGTGTCTGTACTGTCTGTATGTATCCCTTTTTTTGTAAAGCGTCTTTGAGTGTTTAGAAAAGCGCTATAAAAAACGGATCTATTATAATTATTATTATTATTGATCGTGTCTATATATATCCTGATCTTATCTGATCTTATCTGGCCAGATCACCTTCGGCGTCCTCAGATCAGTTTGGCCTCCAGCCCGGTGGAAGCCTTTTCCAGAGAATTGTAAACAGACAGGACCAATCAGCACTAGGGGGCGGGACCTTCAGGTGAGGAGGCACGGCGTGCCTCAGCCTGCCCCAAAGAAAAAACAACGACGGCGCCTGAGGAATGTTTGGCAATCTACAGAGCAGGCCTGTCCCCCAGGGCCGTGGGCCCCTGTCCCCCAGGGCCGTGGGCCCCTGTCCCCCCCCAGGCCCTGTGGAGGGCCCCTGTCCCCCAGGGCCGTGGGCCCCTGCCCCCCAGGCCCCGTGGGCCCCTGTCCCCCAGGGCCGTGGGCCCCTGTCCCCCCCAGGGCCCTGGGCCCCTGTCCCCCCCCAGGCCCTGTGGGGGCCCCTGCCCCCCGCAGGCCCCGTGGGGGCCCCTGCCCCCCGCAGGCCCCGTGGAGGGCCCCTGCCCCCCCCAGGCCCCCTGGGGGGCCCCTGCCCCCCCCAGGCCCCATGGGGGGCCCCTGCTCACCTTCCTCCTCTCGTCAGCAGCCTCCAGCCTCTGCTGGAGCTCCTCCAGGGACAGCTCCTTCCTCAGGGGGGTCTTGGACTTGGGTTTGTCTGGAGACGGGTCCAGCGGGGCCTCCAGGTAGACCTCAAAGGCCTGGCCGGACGCCCGCTTGTTCACGCTCTTGGTCTGGGCCTCCACGCCTAACAACAACAACAACAACAACCACCACAACATCAACATCAACATCAACAACAGCATCGTTTCATGCAGATTAATAAATAGCATCACTGGGCCTCATTTGCATAAACAGAGCAGAAAGTAATTGATCCACATTACCAGAATTACTGTGCATGTATAATACATCAATCAATATATCAATTAAATGTCTTGATATGTATGATATATATTTTTTAAATATACACATATACTGTATATGCGTATATTTTTTCAAATATATCATACTCACAAATGAGATATCAAGACATTTAATTGATTTTAGGGATATCACAACTCTTCTCTATCTCGGGACCACAGTGGTCGCTCACCAGCTTCCTGTCCAGAGTTCACCTGGACTCTGCGTAGCCATTCAGTCCCTCTTCAGTCTGTTGTACGTCCTGGCACTTAATGAACGCACTTAATGCACGTTGTATTCATTCATTCTACTTAATTGTGTATGTACTTAGTTGTGTAGCATCTGCAGTAGCTGGCCATCACTGCTGTGTACGGGGAATGGGTCAGCCTGGCGACTGTCAGTACTTGCACTTGGTTCTATGAACATCCTTACTGTACCGACGGCGATATATTGTTTCACTTCTTATGACAAATGTACTTATTGTAAGGCGCTTTGGATAAAAGTGTCTGCTAAATGCCCTAAATGTAAATGTAAATGGATGTACCAATCATGATTTTTCACGCCAAAATGCCGGATTGTAATCGTCGGATGGGAAGCTTCCGATAACGATTTCCGATTTCTGGTCTAGAATTGTACAGCCGGGATTCTAAACCCAGCTGCCCTAGAGCCCCTATCTAAAACATACATATTATATATAGATATAAAACATATATAATAGATCTAAAACCTGGTACTATGGAGGATTATCAAGGTCATCCTGTAATAATATAGAAATACATATGTAAAATTTTGTTTAATGAGTTATGTTGAATGCAGGACAAGCATTGATTGTCTCAGTTACTGAACATCATGACGTTGATTCTGGTCCTCAATTCGTCGTGCGCACAACCGGTTTTGAGTCATGTGGTCGGCTCCTGTATTCAGCAAGCGTCGATTTTAATGAGGATGATTCTAATTGGCTGGCATGGACGGACATACCTTCATACCGGACCAGGCTGGTAGGACGGGGCTGCGTGTTGAAACAGGAGCAGATCAGAGACAGCATGGACATCTCCTTGATCTTGTCCATGTAGGCTGTAGACAGAGAGACGACCATGAGCAGCTCATCCCCCCGGCCCTCTGCGGGCGGCTGTAGAGCCCACAGCCTCGTGTCTCATTAGGTTCAGCCACAAGCTGAGCCTATTCAGATAGTATGTCACCATACAGGTATGGCGTTGTTTATTGTTACATAACCTACAACGTGAGGTCACATAAGGTCACATAAGGGCAAAATAACACACACACACACAAAATAACACACACACACACACACATACATAAACACTGGGACACACAAACAGACAGACATAAACAAACAGACATAAACACACAGACACACACACACCCCAGTCTAACAGGAAGGAGCCTATAATTGGCCATATTAGAGTGATAACATAAGGTCACATAAGGGCAAAATAACACACACACACACACACACGCATAAACACTGGGACACACAAACAGACAGACATAAACAAACAGACATAAACACACAGACACACACACACCCCAGTCTAACAGGAAGGAGCCTATAATTGGCCATATTAGAGTGATAAAACTAGCTTATCTTAAAACTAATTCCTTTTTTTTTACAGTAGGCCTTTTGAAAAGATCTTGCGCAGTTAATGTTTCTTCCCCGGGTAATGGATAGTGATGCATCGCCCACGCCTCACAAAATCAATAATCCATTAGGGCGAGAGAGACTGATGACATACAACTCTCTTGCTGCCAACGCGTTCACAGTTCTACCTCCGTTTTCTACAAAGCCTCTCATATCAATCCAAGAATGATAATAACAATAGTCGTTATCATTAAAATTGTTATCATCATTGTTAATTGAAACATTTTCCTCGACCACCCCCTTCAGAATGCCTCTGCAACGGATCCGTCTGTGTCCATCTGTGTGCGGAGGATAGCCCCGGAGCCCGGGGATAGAGGCCATTTGACGAGCCATCCTAGCTGTGCTGTCGCCTGCCACGCCCTGGCTGTCCAGGGCGCGCGTCGGAGCGTAGCCTTAAAGCACTCGTCGTCTCTTCCTTCTTCCTCCTCTCTATTCTCACTCCACGTCTGTCTCTCTTACTCTCATGTCTTGCCAAGAGGAACAGAACACGTGATTGCATAAGCACACGTTTCACCAAACCGCCCTGACGATTGGCAAACTTGAAACTCCGGGTCTATTGTGAGCGGCGATGCTGCCGCGTTGTGAGTGTCTGCATTCCACCGCAGACACTCGCGTGGGAGGCGTGCGTTGTAAACGTGCGTTCGTGTTGGGTTACTGTGATACTGACCCCCATCCTATACACTTGTACTTTATTAGCGTTGAGTGATGAGCAGATCCTTTTATCCAGAGAGCTCAGAGTGAACTTTAGATCCACGTCACTAAGGAGCATACGGTGCAGGTCGTCCGGCCATGAGGGAACCACCCTAACCACTGGACTAACTGGCCTCTACCAAAGGGGAGCGTTTCCAGTTCATGGGTTCATGTGAGGCAGGGTCAGGCGAGGTGAGCGTTAGTGGGAATGACAGTAGGGACCGCATGCTCCCTTAACGCACTGCACAACAGAAACTCACTTAGGCATTAAGCAAACACAATGGGACAACTTTTATAACCATACGTTTGTTTTCTATTGTCATTTCATGATTATAATTGAGTTCTATTGCCACAATCTAGTTTGCCGTGAAATGAATGTGCGATCTAAGCCACAGCCTCTTCCCTGCGAGGGAAACGCCCTGACCACTGGTCTGATCACCACCGCGCACTGCTGGTTTACAAAATGATCCAAAGAGCCGTCACTGGTTCCATATGGTCCTGTCTGAGCTGACGTCGCTGTCCAGCGGTGATGTCAGGGTCCTGTCATAAGACGATCAGAGGCCCTTCCTGTGAAGCCCTGCTGGTGACGTCCCACCCAGCTCCTCTCTGCTCGTCCTACTCACTCAAACCTCACTCTTACATCTCACTCAAACCTCACTCTTACATCTCGCTCAAACCTCACTCTTACATCTCACTCAAACCTCACTCTTACATCTCACTCAAACCTCACTCTTACATCTCACGGACGTAGGGCCAGACGTAGGGCCCTCGGGGACAGACATAGGGCTCTCGGGGCCAGACGTAGGGCCAGACGTAGGGCCCTCGGGGCCAGACGTAGGGCCAGACGTAGGGCCAGACGTAGGGCCAGAGGTAGGGCCAGACGTAGGGCCAGACGTAGGGCCCTCGGGGCCAGACGTAGGGCTCTCGGGGCCAGACGTAGGGCCAGACGTAGGGCCAGACGCAGGGCCCTCGGGGCCAGACGTAGGGCCCTCGGGGCCAGACATAGGGCTCTCGGGGCCAGACGTAGGGCCAGACGTAGGGCCAGACGCAGGGCCCTCGGGGCCAGACGTAGGGCCCTCGGGGCCAGACATAGGGCTCTCGGGGCCAGACGTAGGGCCAGACGTAGGGCCAGACGTAGGGCCAGACGTAGGGCCAGAGGTAGGGCCAGACGTAGGGCCCTCGGGGCCAGACGTAGGGCCAGACGTAGGGCCAGAGGTAGGGCCAGACGCAGGGCCCTCGGGGCCAGACGTAGGGCCAGACGTAGGGCCAGACGTAGGGCCCTCGGGGCCAGACGTAGGGCCAGACGTAGGGCCCTCGGGGCCAGACGTAGGGCCAGACGTAGGGCCCTCGGGGCCAGACGTAGGGCCCTCGGGGCCAGACGTAGGGCCAGACGTAGGGCCCTCGGGGCCAGACGTAGGGCCAGACGTAGGGCCAGACGTAGGGCCCTCGGGGCCAGACGTAGGGCCAGACGTAGGGCCCTCGGGGCCAGACGTAGGGCCCTCGGGGCCAGACGTAGGGCCAGACGTAGGGCCCTCGGGGCCAGACGTAGGGCCAGACGTAGGGCCAGACGTAGGGCCCTCGGGGCCAGACGTAGGGCCAGACGTAGGGCCCTCGGGGCCAGACGTAGGGCCAGACGTAGGGCCCTCGGGGCCAGACGTAGGGCCAGACGTAGGGCCAGACGTAGGGCCAGACGTAGGGCCAGACGTAGGGCCCTCGGGGCCCACCGTGCTTAGGGGCCACAAACCTGCGTCTTGCCCGCCCAATCCGAAGTTAGGAATAAAAACGTTTATGTTCAGCCAATAGAAAGTATCAAAAAAAAGGAAGATAGCCTTTGTGGCTTGTGATTGGTTAGTCTCTGCTGGTCTTGTGATTGGTTAGTCTCTGCTGGTCTTGTGACTGGTTAGTCTCTGCTGGTCTTGTGATTGGTTAGTCTCTGCTGGTCGTGTGATTGGCTGCGGCGGGCCCATCACCGCCTGTGTACCTGAGTGCCTCTCGGAGCAGGGGAGGGAGGGGTGTTGCTATGACAACTGGTATCCCCGAGGGCTCAGATTGCACACACACACAGGGCAAGGCAACGCAGGCAACGCAGACACACACACGCACTGCGCAGCCTGCGCACACATCCTGCTCACACTCGGGTCGGCGCGGGAGCTGATTATTGTTTTATGTAAATGTGTGTTTCACTTTGGTTCAGTTTTGTTTATTGTGGTTCTCTTTTTTGCTGGGATTGGATTATTATTAAACAACAAGGGAAGATGAGAGAGGGGAAGATGAGAGAGGGGAAGATGAGAGAGGGGAAGATGCTCTGAGCCAGAACGAGCTCCTAGTTTGAATCGACTCAAAGGAGTTGATGAAGGAACGGAGAGAGGAGGAGGACGAGTGTGTGACCGTCTCCAGGGCGCTGGTCAACAAGGGGGGGATCCACCCCATGTTCCCTGATGGATTATATGTCAGATCAAGGCCTGGGCTGATTTTATATTTTAATTTTGGTCATGATGAAAATGACTTTTGGTCATTTTTCAGTCTGCTTTCTATTTCTGTTGATATTGGCTATGGTGAGACATCTCAATGGATTAGCTTTTAATTGTAGTGGAGAACAAATCATTTAATGAATATGAATTAGTTGATTATGTTAAAATCTGGGAGAAGGATTTTTTTTCCCCTAGGGTTAATAAAATAGAAAAAATAAAAACAGACATAAATGATAGGGAAAAAGCTAATTTAGAAATGCTCGTTCACTACTTCCCCATTCCCATGCTTGAAAATTGTAAAATGATTGTAAAAAAAATGTGAAAAGAGTTAAGTTCTACTTTATTAATCCCCATGTGGACATTAACTAAACCCATGCTGCACACGCACGCACGCACACACACACACACACTCACACACACACTCACACACACACTCACACACCCTCCACTTTATTGATGGCACAAACGCTGACAGGCCAGCGGAGTGAGTCAGTGAGGGGGCGAGCGGCAGTGAGGACTCAGCATCATTTCGTCCGTGTCATGTCTGAAGCGGGACGCTGCACCTCGACGGCCGGCCCTCCGCCCAGGCGCCGCTCCTCAGCTCCACCCCGACTGCTTCAAATGGCCGCCCTGCTACTTTTATGAGCAGTGAGACGTGACCGCGGGGCTGGGTCTGCATCACGGGGCCCCGGGGGAGGCTCCCTGTGGCCCCTGCACTCCCTCGGAGCGCGTTGTACGCTCTACATGTCGGTGGCGTGTGCTCCTTGTCACGAGGTCACCCCTGGCCCACGACCAGGGTGTGAACGGCGGGGCCCCGCCCTGAGCAGCGGGCTCCACCGCTCTGGGGACGGTCTCCCCCACCACCACGGGGGGGGGGGGGGTGTCGTCACTTGTGGTTCGTCCCAGGTGAGCTCATGTCTGCGGCGTGTGTGTGTGTCACTGATTCTATGAAGCGTTTTTTTAAACACCACGACCACTAACAGCTCGCCCCTCTCCGGACGCTCCCCGCCGCGAGGCCGGGCGGCGGGGGAGCGTTTAAAACACGCTCCTGACGCGGTGGACAGACACAGGTCACAATCAGGGACTGACATCCACGGCACAGCGACAGACACACAGAAGACGCCCTCGTCGGTGTGACGAGCCACCGCCGCCCCCTGGCCGACGCCACGCCACGCCGCCGCCGCCGCCGCCGCCGCCATCAGGCTCTGTGAGCGCGGCCCAGGGGCCCAGGCGCCCAGGGGCTCTGCCGACGGGGGCCAGGAGGGGCTTTTTTTTTTGCGTGGCAACACCAGAGAACAGTTTGCTGCACTGCCATCCGTCAGACGGTCTCGGCCCAGCAGGGACAGGCAGAGCCAGCACTGATGGCCGCTTCTAGAACACTCCCTTCCACTGCAGTCTTTTGACAACACTTGACAAATATATATATATATATATATATATATATAGATATAGATTGGCAGATACACACGCAACGCATTATCACTGCTTCTCAGCTATATATATCTACGACGTGCTCAAAGGACGCCTACAGCCCGGGCGGACGGTACACCGAGGGGGGTTGCAGATCACAAGAACAATACTACATTATACTAAAAACCACCAGACCCGGGTTGCCATGACGATGCCGCAGCAGCACCGCATCTCCGTGCGAGCGACACCAGCGGAGCTGAAAGACGGAGGCAAAGACCGCAGCCCCACGCGCGCACACGCCTTTCGCGATGAACCGACTGACCCCCCTGCAACACACACACACACACACACACACACACACACACACACACACACACAGCGGGCTGCAGACAGGGAGCGGGTGAGGGGGCTCCCAGCGTCCGTCTCCGCCCTACCTGATACGGTGGTCGTCATGGCTGCAGAGCGGCTGGTGGAGGAGATCCACTGAGATGTCGCTGGATGGAGGAGAGGAGAGGATGTGAGAGGCTCAGGGAGGAGCAGGAGAGGGAGAGGAGAGAGAGGGAGGGAGAGGACAGAGAGGAGAGAGGAGAGGGAGGAGAGAGAGAGGAGAGGGAGGGGGAGGAGAGAGAGGGAGGGAGAGGGAGGGAGAGAGAGGGAGGGAGAGGGAGGGAGAGAGAGAGGAGAGAGAGGGAGGGAGAGGAGAGAGAGAGGAGAGGGAGGGAGAGGAGAGAGAGAGGTTTGGGCGTGGGGTTCAGTGAGTCTGATTGGTGCAGTGCACACGCCCCACCACTTCAGTGAAGAACAATGGGTGGCTGCAGGGAGTGTGCGTGTGTGTGTGTGTGTGTGTGGCATCACTTGTCTCAAGCAAAGAAAGAAGGAAATCAATACCCGCACATGAAAGCATGGAGACACACACACACACACATCTCTGAAGAGAACATCCATACAAGCCATCCCCTCAGCTCATTACTCACTTTGGAGATACGTATTCATATCAAGGGGATGCAGGAATACGACAGAAACACTGTTTACAAAACACACATTCACAATTCACATCACGCCCACATGGGAAAAAGCTGGAGACAAAGGAAACGAGGAATGGTTCATATTTGAGTATTTACATAAGAACTCATTGAACCGTCTACTGAGCCGCCAAACTGGCGACGAAAAGCTGTTCCAGAACAGCAGAGTGAGACAGAATGACCTTGTGTTTGACGAGGTTAAAGGTCATTCAGACTGGATGAGACAGGTATAAATCAAGGCCAGCTCCCTGTGAGGGGCTCACTGGTATTAGTTGGAGTGACGCTGGAAACAGCCCACCATAACAAAGGGTAGCCTTTTTTTTTTTAACTTTTCTATTTATGACTAAAAACAAGAGACTCTGCAGCCTGGCCTGCTCTGGTCACTATCAGGCGTTCCTTCTGCTCATCAAGTGGCTCCCTGTTGATCTGATTAGTGGAAATAAAGTTAATGAGTCACTGTGCCATGGCCCACAACCCTCTTGATTTCTCAACCACACAAGGTACAAATGACACATCATTAGCCTCTCTCTCTCTCTCTCTCTCTCACATTAGACAGTGTCAATGCCACACTCCACCTAGGTGGCTTCTACTGGGCCCCTCCATAACAAGGAGGCAGGGTAGGGATGTGGAGACCTGCTTATGGCCCGATGGACGGTGATACGTGGTGCTCCACGCCGGAGGCCTCTGAGTGTGTGTGTGGCGACGGCTCAGTGCAGCCTCAAACCGGCCGTCGTCCACACGCGCTCACAACGGGGTCACTTCATATCGCGTGGCGGAACGGGGCCAGGGGTCCTCGCGGTTGTACTGCACGCAGCTGGTCCCCCCCCCCCCCCGTGTCACCCACCGCCCCACAGCCCAGGGGCCCCGCCCCTAGACCACAGGGCGTCTGGTCATGGTGTGGCTGGTGGTTTGCTGCTCGCTGTGGCCTCCACTGGTACTGCAGTGCAGAGGCACACGACTAGAGCCACCGCAGTCGGCCATGTCGTTGTGTTTCTAATAAAACACGACGTCGGGCGCCCCCCCCCCCCCCAAACGCTTATTGTTTTATGTGTCATAGGTGTGATATATTTATAAAGGTGCCCCTCGTTGTCATCATTAGAAATAATGTGGGGAAAAAGACAAAAAAAGAATGTTCTGCCCTAGAACAATACATGAGACATGAGGAGGACGTGGGTGGCATTGCCTCACAGATGGCTCTAGAGTAAAAACAGGAAGCAGAAAGGAGAAGTGACAACAACAAGTCACCCATTAATAGAAAGTACATATCTGGTCTGGAATGGAAGCTTGAGTCCCACATGTTGGGGTGGCTACACGTTGCAAACTGAAAACTGTATTTGCACATTAACGCAAAAACAATGCGTCTGTTATGGTTATCAGACCATTCCTATTGGAACACAGCTTCACAGCCCGACTGGAACCATCAAACTAAAACCAGTCTGCAGGTGCACCCCCACCTCAGCAGCACTGGGAAGAAACCTGAGGGGAATTACTGCTTTATATGAATTATATGACTGGTATGTGTCCTCATATGACTGCTATGGGATAATGTTGGGTAATATAGAATAGTAAAGGTGACTAAGTGCCGGGCCTTTCAGCGGCTGGACTTTGTTTTACCCTCGTCCGTTCAGTCACTACGGAGAGGAAGTGGGCAGACCAAAGGCCATAAAAGGCCATAAACCTTTATCAGTCATTCAACATGAAGCGTGTTCCCAGGCAGCAGTGAAACCTCTCGCCTCAAAACATGTCCTTCTTCTGAGCCCCATCGTTTCATTATTCCGTGCACAAGAGATCACTTCCAAGAGCGGTGACTTAAAAAAAATAATTTGGCTTATTATTTACAATTAAATATATATTTTTTAATTGGTCATTTTAAATACTTGAATTAGCAAACAACTGATCACATGCACTTTGCTACCAGTCATAGAAAGTTATATTTGACAGTTTGAAGTAACCCAAGGCCAGCGCGGTTCAGAGTACAAAAGTTATTTTAATCAAGGTGTAAAATGCAGTGGATCCAGCGGCGGCCTTGAAGGGCTGCGGCCGGCGGGCAGGACGCCGGCCGGCGGGCAGGACGCCAGCCGGCGGGCAGGACGCCGGCCGGCGGGCGGGGAGGACGGCCGGCGGGCGGGCCGCCTGGACTCAAGCATCAAGGGTTCACATCACAGCAACCTTCACTCACATCCTCCTGGGGGGCGGCTGCAGAAACTAAAGAACGTTCCGGGCAGAGGAGCGGCGAGAGGAGAGGAGAGTCCCCGGGCGTCCTCCGTCGGAACGACGGCTCAAACAAAGCACCTCCAGAGGGCCCCACAGGGCCCCACGCAGGGCCCCCACAAGGCCCCCTGCAGGGCCCCACACAGGGCCCCCACAGGGCCCCACGCAGGGCCTCAAAAGCGAGGCCTGGCGTAGGCCCTGCTGGAGGCCCAGCTTTAGAGGCCCTGTGTGGGGCGCTACATGAGGCCCCCAGGAAGGCCTCACGCAGGGGCCCCACACGGGGCCCCGAGGAATGACGGCTCAGCCCCACAGCAATGAGGAAACAGGAACAAACGAGGTGGGGGGGGGGGGCCTCCTGCACGTCAACAGGAGGGTCAGTAGATGGGAGGGGAGGGGGGGGGGGGGGGGGGGGGGCGGGGGGAGCCGGGCCTTGGGGGGGGGGTGGGGGGGGGGGGCTGTCCTCAGGTGATGTCCTTCTGTCTCGGGGGCCGCAGCAGGTTCCTCACCACACACTTGACCATCCACTCGATGCCCTCGTTGACCCCGTCCCTGCAGCGAACACACCGGGTTACAACCCGCCTCACAGAGGCTTCCTGTTGCTGTGATGGCTGTTCTAATACCACCAGTATCAGTATTAGTATTAGTATTAGTATTATACACACATAATAGGCTTTCCTTTACCATCAATGAATGAGCTGAACATGGTGGCCAATTAAAAAGAGGACTAAATGAAATTAAACTGAGTCAGTAAACCAAAAGACACTTCTTAAGACGCTTCTTAAAGACACTTCTTAAGACGCTTCTTAAAGACACTTCTTAAGACGCTTCTTAAGACGCTTCTTAAAGACACTTCTTAAGACGCTTCTTAAAGACGCTTCTTAAGACACTTCTTAAAGACACTTCTTAAAGACACTTCTTAAGACGCTTCTTAAGACGCTTCTTAAAGACGCTTCTTAAGACGCTTCTTAAGACGCTTCTTAAGACGCTTCTTAAGACGCTTCTTAAGACGCTTCTTTAAGACACTTCTTAAGACACTTCTTAAGACACTTCTTAAGACACTTCTTAAGACACTTCTTAAAGACACTTCTTAAGACACGTCTTAAGACGCTTCTTAAGACGCTTCTTCTTAAGCGCCACAGTTCAATGCAGCAGCCTGGAGCTCAGGGTCCACTTCAGTCGGACACTTGAACACTTGAGCGGGACGCACACAGTCTCTGGGGCGCGGCCAACCCTTACCCGGTCAGCGCCGTGCACGGCTGCACCAGGCAATCCCTCTGGCCTATCTTGGGCGCACAGTCGCTGAAGGCCGTCTTAATGTCCGGGACCGACAGGCAGTTCTGGAGGAGATAAGGAGGAGCAGAGTGCGTGTGAGGCCGCCTGAAGGACACGCTCTACACAGCACTCTGCGGCGGGTACAGAGTAACGCTCTGTTTAAAAACACATGACGTCATTGAGTTCAGCGTTACCTGGGCGGTGGCCGCCCTCTAGTGGTTAACAGAAAGAAAAAAAAAAAAAACTGCATATATTATATATAATTATTATTCCACAATAGTAACACTCTAACCACCTCCAACACTCCTAAGCACTAGCTGGAGGGCAGACAGGCCCGCAGCAGGCAGCTCTGCACTCAGTCACCCCCCGAGCACCTGTTTACAACCAAGACGGCTGGTGGGGGGGGGGGAGGGGGTCGTCTTGTTTGAAGCAGGATCTGCCACTACTGACGCTTTTCTTTAGAGAGTTGGCTCAGCAGCCGCTCTGCAGCCAACGCTGACGCCGCTAAACATTATGTGTTTCCTTTTAGCAACGTCAACACCCGATCATCGCCCTCAACGAGCCGCTGAGCTCCAAACCACTTGTTGGTTTTGTTTTTTAAACGTCGTCGTTTGTCTTATAGGATCATATTCATCGATGCCATTTTATCACTGAAAAAATCTGATGTTTGTTTTTTTTTCTCCATTCTCCCCAAAATACTAGGAGAACGTTCCACTCTGCTGGACGCTGGCGGCGTTATCCTCCTGACCTCAGACGACCTTACCGAGGTCGTCTGACGAATCAGGACCAAGGGGCACCGCCGGCGTGGTGTGTGTGTGTGTGTGGAGCTCTGTCTGGGCGATTTAAGGGAAAAACAGCACTCCCCCTTAGCTCCCCTAAGTATTGGGACACCCTACCCCTTAGTGGGAACGCGCAAAATCTAGGGTTAGGGCTCAAATCTAGGGTTAGGGCTCAAATATAGGGGTAGGGCTCAAATCTAGGGTCAGGGCTCAAATCTAGGGTTAGGGGGAGAATCTAGGGTTAGGGGTAGAATCTAGGGTTAGGGGGAGAATCTAGGGTTAGGGGGAGAATCTAGGGTTAGGGGGAGAATCTAGGGTTAGGGGGAGAATCTAGGGTTAGGGGGAGAATCTAGGGTTAGGGGGAGAATCTAGGGTTAGGGGGAGAATCTAGGGTTAGGGGGAGAATCTAGGGGTAGGGGGAGAATTGGGACAGGGCCTTGGTCCCCTGCAGCAGGCCGGCCATGGTCTGTGCTATTGGCACAGGGCTATTGGCCCTGTTTCTCATTGAACACAAAGCGGACTTAGGGCGCACTCACTCTAGGCCGTCTGTACCGTTGCCCGAGTACGTCTGCCCCCTGAAGTCTAGATCGTCTGTCTGGTGTGAGCACGCCGTCCGTACTCCAGCACAGTTCAACTCCGTGGCCTCAGTACACTTCAGAGAGGTGTGCTCAGGCCACGCTACAGACGCTAATGAGCCGACACGCGCACGGATACACAACCTCTATGTACAAGAGGCAACCATCACTTTGCCTAGTGTGAGTGCGCCCTTACAATAATGCACGGACAACACTTACATTAACGCAAGCATTGAATTTAAGTGAGGAGCTCAGCTGTGGCTCCACCCACTGGCAACGCGTTAGAGAGCGTGTTCCACAAAGTGTGTTTGCTTCAGATTGTAGGGACGATGTTGGCATGTAGTGAATGCTATCCTAGTGCTCCAGTTATGTGGCTTAGAGACAGGACACGCCATCTTGGACTTAAGCGGAGGAGTAGCCGGTTCACGTAGAGAAGTCTTGTCCTGTGGATAATAGTGTCAACAAACATGGGGATGCGTGATGATGACTCATGTGTAGGCCTTCTCTTTTTGAGCAAACTGAAGAACGATGGAAACTGAAGCCGGTCGTCCAGTGAGATGCAGGCTGGTTATTGCAGGCTGGTTATTGCAACAGGCTGCGTCTATAGTCCAGTGTAGCCTGCCTTTATTGAGTGGTACAGAGGAGTTATGTCAAACGCAGGACAAACACGAGTTGACCAAGTGACATCACGGCGGAGCGCTTTGTCGACAGTTCACCGGGGGCACGTCTTCGGGTCACGTGACAGGCTCCTGCAACCGGCAGGCTGTAAACTGATAGGCCGATCAAGAGACTGTGGGTTGGATTGGCTGCTGCTGATCTGTGGCCGATCAATCGGTCAATACATCATAATCAAAGGAAGATAGTTCTGGATGGACGGATGGAGACAGGAGGGGATTCTCTGGAAGGGAGGGTCCCTACCCACCATGGATACAGGATAACAGAACGCTCCCCTGTGATAACGGGCTACCAGGTACCGTAGGACCGTTTAGTTCAGTCCATTGTGTAGGGCTGTCAGGTTCTGCCCGCTGGTCGTCCGTATGCACCTTCCATCAATTTCCAATTTCAATCCAATACATTCAAGTCTTAAAATCGATCCATTCAAATCTTAATTCAATCTTTTCAGGACGTGGTGAATGCTATTAGTGCCACGGTGGCCCCGCCCCCATTATTGTTCCGTGATTGATGGCTTTGAGTAGGAACACATCAGAATTGGCAGCGGCGTGCATGAGCCCCCGCTGTACCACAGACCTAGACCTGCAGTCTAAACCTCCAACAGGTCGTCTTTCTGCTCTCCGTGGCTCGTCTTCATCGTCGTCATATGAGGCTACCGGGTAGCGAAGAGCGCACTGTGGCCCACTAGATTCATCTAGATATTGTCAGACCTGTCCCATCTGCCTTCGTTGGTAGATGGGACACTACCGTGTGACCACCACTGAGAAACTCAAAGGAGTTCGTCTGGTAGGAGTGTGGCTGAACCCAGTGGGATAGAACTAGGGCTGGAAATATTAATACATTTGTTTCTATTAATCGATTATACAGCCGACGATTTGATGCGTAGATTCTTCTGCAAGATGCCGATTATTAAAAACTAAATATATATATATATATATATATATAATTTTATTTTTACAGTGAATAGGCTAATTGCCGTACTAGACCTGCACAGTGAGCACTAAAGTGTGTATAGAATACTGTTTCTGTACTCTCAATAAAAGGTAAATGATTTTTGGTTGATGTATTTGATAGATATTATATTAATAGATATAATGTAAAAAAATATAGAGTATCGAATTGTATCGAATCTAAATCGTATCGTGGGGAATTCTGAAGCATCGAAAATAATCAAATCGTTGGCTTAAGAAATCGATATTGTATCGAATCGTCATGAAGGCTCCGATTCACAGCCCTAGATAGAACACACTGCACCGAGTGTGTTGCTGTTTCTGCAGGGGACATTCATAAATAATACATGGGATGAAACAGGATGAAGGCCTTATGGGCCACTCTGAAGAAGGGAGCCAGAGGGAGAGCGTACCTCTACGTCCTGCTTGTTGGCCAGGACCAGCAGGGGGACTCCTTCCAAGGCCTCGCTGGTGATCATCTTCTCTGGAAGGGGCAGACAGAAGAGCAGTCAGGGAGCTGCAGAGACTCACCGGGGTTCAGCGTAACGTCCGCGTTACGACGCGGAGACACGACCACGCAGGCCTTCCCAGAGCTGCCTGCGTTTTAACTTCAGCTCACGCGTACGCAAGGGGGGGGGGGTGTCTGACCCCCCGAGTGTGTGAGAGGCGTCAACGCAGAAGGTGGAGTTTGCTCAATTAATTGATAAGATGTGGAAAAAAAGAAATACGGCAAAAAGATAAGAGAGCGAAAGAGAGAGAGATAGAGTAGAGAAATGACCGCCGTAAGCTGAAAAGGTCCAGGTTCTGATTTTACATTTTATTCTTGTGTCTGGCTGTCGGGAAACAAAACATAATACGATACTGAGTCCCAGTTCATCCAATCAATGATAGGTTGACACATAAACGTCTGCAGAGGGACGCGTTGACGACCTCTGGGAGGTGCTCTCATATGGTGTGTGTGCGTGGGTCAAGCCGGAGCGTACATCTTTGCGTGCGCTGCTGCAGGAGTTTGCCTTTTCTGCGTAGAGAAAAGGCAGTACGTACCGAAGGCCTGCTTTGACTCGGAGAGACGCTCTTCGTCCGTCGAGTCGATGACATAGATGACCCCGTGGGACTCTGCGTAGTACTGAAGGGATCCAGTGGTTCAAAATAGGATTCAAGAGCAAGAAATTATTTACCCCCCCCACCAAGAAAAGTGCTTCCATGATTAGGAATAAAAAGTGCAGTTTCATTTAAGTTTAGAAAATAAAATCCCATAGGCCTGGGCGATATGGCTGAAAGACATATCACGATATAATAATAATAATAATACATTTTATTTGGAAGCGCTTTTCAGTCACTCAAAGACACTTTACAGACGAGGATGAAAATAAGTAATTAAAATACATTTAAAAACACAGAAACACAGAAGAAAACGCAGAAAAGGAGATACATTGTAAATAAAACAGCACAATACAACAGTCACTGATAACTTGATCATATTTATCGATATCGATAACTATTGATCATTTTAACGACCTAAAAAGACTAGGAATTACCACGCTGGATTTAAACACTTCTGTTTAACACTTAATACGACCTTCCACTGTTCTTCATTGATCAATACTCCAACGTCGACACAACAATGAAAAACACTCAAATATTGTAAATAAGTATGGAACCGTGTTTGTGTAACAAACCCAGCTGCTAGATTCAGTGGTCCAGTCTCTTATCGATATACATTGAACATGTTTTATATTGATATTGATCAAAAGTCTATCACGATACGATAAATGATTTGTTTTATTGCCCGGGCCTAAGCTGAAGTTATTCATTTGCTGATGAGTCCCTCGTAACACGGCAGTGCTGTTGACTCACCTTGTCCCACAGTGACTGCAGCTCCTCCTGACCCCCCAGGTCCCAGAACATGAGGCGAGCGTTGGCCACGTCGATGGTCCCGACTGGAGAGACACGGGGAACAGGGGGTTAGCGCCGTGGAGCCTGGGCTCATCCCTGGATCAACTGGAACACAACTCTGGAGGCCTTACTGTTCAGGCCGACCGTCGTGGTGATCTTAGACAAACTCATCCCCTTGTAGTTCCTGCTGAACTTGGTTTTGGTCTGCTCCAGGAAGGTCTGCCGGACAACAGACAACAGGGTGGATGACTGGGTGAACAGGGTGGACACCAGCACGACTCGGCCAGCGTTAAGACGACAACACACACGGGGACCTTACTACCATTATGGTTGATTTATGAAGGTTTGATTCATCAGAATCACAATCAGAATTACTTTTTATCACATCTTATTGTACAAGAACACAAGGCTTGGTTCCTCAGCATCCACTTAGCAGCAACAATAAAAGTTAAAGTAAAGAGAGAAACCAAGACAGTGGTAATAAGTAATAGTAAGTAATGAGGTGTAAGGTGTAAGTGTATGATTAACATGTCACTGAGCACCGTGGACCCCAGCCCAGCGGCCTACCGTCTTCCCCGCGTTGTCCAGCCCCAGGATCAGTATGCAGTACTCGTCCTTCTGGAACATGTACTTGTACAGTCCGGATAATAAAGTATACATGTCGAAAGAAAGTGTCAACAACCAGCGACTTGTGGCTAACTCGAGCTAACAGTTAGCCGGCTAACGTTAGCTAATCCTGCTGACGCGAGGCCGAAAGGAGACAGAGGGACGACGCCCGGCTCATGGTCGACACACGGGCTATGAGTTACGGCTAAGCGCTCATATACATCGTATACAATACATTATTTCACAAGTTTTATCTAAACGAACTGGCCCGGTTACTGGTTGTTGCTACGTCAAATCGGAACTACGGCATTCTGGGAAGTGTAGTGCATAATAACAAAGAGCGTCATTCATGTGGAGAACGAGTGCGCATCATTGCTGCGCATCATGCCGCACAAGCTGGGTAAAAGGGAAGAATATTGGAAGGCATTGAAAAGTCTGGAGATGGTTCAAGTTAAGTTACTCGACTATTTCAGTTCGGATATGCAAATATAACATTAGGTGCATTGTCATTAAAGGCGAACAAAACTGTGTACATAAAACCTCATATAATGTATTTAATGGAATCAGCAATTAATGGCTGTAGTGAAAAGCCTAACAACAGCAAAACAATAAATAAATGACACAGTAAGTGTACCATCCAGCTAAATTTTAACAACCTGCAAAATGATGGTCTCCAAGGTTCAAATTGGACAACCTGTGGTTTAATTACTTCAGCAGTACAACGGTATACCATTGTTTACAGTTGTGTTGGTTTGATTTACAGTTATGTTATCTGGCGTTAAACTGACACGTATGGAGTCCCGTTACATTGTTCTATTGAAGTCCCAGAGCCACAGGAATAGACGCCTCTTTCTGTGGCCCTCCCACTTTCTGGAAAGCTACACAAAAATTTTATTTGCAGTAAAACACCTTTCAACCGATTGACTCACATTGACTTGAACCATGCAACGCACATAATCAATCAAATTCAAATCAATGTGAGTCAATCGGTCATAGAAACAGGAATCAAGTCAAAGTCAAAGTGCCTTTATTACTTCACATGTCAAGACATTTCCTAATACTAAAGTAAAGATTTAAAAGAAACATTAAAAGTACACAACAGTAAATTGAATTGTAAGATATATGACAGATAAATAGGCAGTATTTGTAAACTCTGTATGAGTGACACAGCATATCTTTTGTATGGGATTGGTTACGGTAGTGCAAAGATGCAGTTGGTAATAGCAGCCTAAGACAAAGGTCTTCGTGACATTGACAGTGCCGAAAGTGAGTACAGTGAATAGCAGTCAGTTCCAGTCTTAAAGTATGTAGTGCTATAAATAGTAAATAGTGCAAGAAGACAATAGTGCTGGAAGACAGTTTGTATTGTGTAGCAGTAGAAGTGTAGACGTGCAGTGTGTGTGGATCAGTCTGTTGCTCCGGTGTATGATCAGTGCATTGTGGAGTGTGAAGGAGAGTCAATTATGATATCACATTCGCATCCTCTCCTGTGGGCTCTTCTGTGCTGTGACCTTTGGCGCTGGGCATGTGAGGTCTCTTGCCTCGTCAGCACAGAAAGGCTGGATTTTTTTTTTCCATACAGATCGGCCTGCCTGTCAATGTTCAGTCCAGGTGGGGCCAGGACAGGACGACCGTCGCTAGGGGGCACATCTGCTCCGTCGCGCAGTAGCCGATATTCGACAGGTTCTGCAGCACAGTGAGTTCTTGCAAGCACCACACCTGGTCTCTTGGCGTCCAAGCTGTGACAGAATAAGCATAACATAACAAGACATTTTAAACATGGCAAAGTATTTTCTCATAAAACACGGTCATGCCCATGGAATTATGTTGTTGTTATGTTATATTGTATGTACACAATGTGAAAGTTTCAATATAAATACCTGTGCTGATAACTCTTCGGAAGTGGCGAGTCAGATGCTTCTGCCAGTCGAAGGTCTCCACTAACACTCTGCCATTCCAACAAGCTGTGGGACGTTGAGGTGACTCACAGGAGAGCTGTTTTCCACTACCTGATGACAAAAAAGAAGAGAGATGACAAAAAAGAAAAAGATCTCAAGTTAAATGTTTCATTGAAGCAGAACAGAGAGCAGCACTGAAGTCTTTAATGTTAAAGTACCCCAGCGATGTCTGCCAAAGTGTTGACTCTGGTCTTCATGTATGCTTTCTTGATTAGTCCAAAGCCACAGTCAGGGGAACATTTGGTGTGGCCAGCAATAAGGAAGTGTATGTCAATTTTCTTGTGAAGCTTGTGTCCAACCTGCCAGGCAGCATACCAGAGCATGGCGTAGTTTTTGTTTTGCCCACTGCAGTTGTCACAATGTCCACGTCTGTTTCTCCAACTCCAAAGTTGCTGAAGAAATGATGCATGTAGCTGATGGCTTCACTGCTTCCCTTGCTAGATGACATGCCTTCATCAATCAGGAAATTCATCTGTTTTTGCAGCCCTTCACAGGAAACACCAAAAAGGCCACATTTCCGTGGAGTCAGGAAGTACATTGGCCCAGGCTGGAGAGGGTTTTAGGGGAAGTGTAACTGTAGAAGAAGACAGAGGGAGAGAGGGAACGGGGATTAGATTAAATGGAATACATTTGTGTCTATTCAGAACTGTCTAATACTGATATAAATTACTATATTGATGCTGTTCTGCATTTGCGCTATTAGACTACTTATTCTCATGCACCAAATCGCCCTTCAAGGGACATTAATAGCGTAAAGTGAAGTAAATGTGTGTGAAATATTACCTGCTGAGCAAAATCAAAACTGTAATGCATCCTAATCTTCTTGCTTGCTGGTAGGGAGGGTCCAAAAGAGAGGTTAGAGTCAGAGCATGTCTTCCTGCAGGCAGCAGTCATCTCGTTGTACACAGCCCTCTCTTTCTGCACAAGGGAAAGATGATTGTGTTGCTTCTGTACTGCTTCTGACTTTCTATCATCTGGGAGGTTTGCACTTCGTATCAGCTTTATTTTTACGTTTATTTGACAGGGACAAAGCACAATATATAATTGGGCTAGATTTTAGCCACAAGGCTAATTTACATCATCCCAAGCTGCTCGTTATTGCTTTGGCACTGCCAGCAGAGGTCTGTGCATGGCCTACAACTTCTGATGTGTGGGAGAAGCTGCTTCCACAGTGCTCTGAAGCTTGTTTCACAAACTGCACGCTCACCTGAAAAACAGATATTGCTTATGGTTAATTATATTTTAATTGCTAATAGTGCTTCACATTACAAGCACTCAATTCTAAATCAATGTTTACACATACCAAGCTCCTTAGCAGACTTCACGTAGAGACGCCAAACTGAGGCCTTGGACACATGGGTTGGCAGCAATGTCACATGCAAATCCCTATGCCCAGGCTGTCGGCCAGGCAGCACGACGGCACTGTCTTCTGCATAGTTTATTTTTAAATAAATTCCACAACTCTGTTGATATGTTCAGGGCTGATGAACATGGCTGTGAGTGCTTCTTCCTTAACCGTGGTCTTGCCCCATTCTCCTCAAAGTGTTTGACTCTATCAGCCAGGGTGTCTTTGCCAATGCTGAAAAAAGGAAAATAAAAAGGAGTTTCACATCATGGGTCGTGCTGACAGGAATCTTGTCACCTAGCTCAGAATGTTTTCATCCAATCTGCTTCTCAAGTAGGCTAGTTGCTAAATCATAAGCATCACAGTCAAGCAATGCCAACAGGCAGGTTGGCACCTGACTCTGTATTCATCAAAACAATCATCTAGTCATCAATTCAAGCATTATTCAAATTAATAGCAGATGCTCACATTACCATCCGAAACCTCATCACCAAAAATCAACCTCATTTTGGTTGATTTTTGGTGATATGACGCTAATGATTACAATTAAAACGACAGTACTGAGCTAGCTAATAACAATAGGTAGGTATAGAAAAGGTATAAACATGAGATAACGTGTTACGTGTACTTTGAATGAACACATAACGCAAATGTATAACTTGGATGTTTATGGAAACTCACCCCATAAGAAACAGAAAAGTATTCTTGCAGACATCGTCGCTTTCTCTTGGTCTGGCCCTTGTGTGTGGATGTAGTCAGCTCCGACGTGAGGACTGTTTTCCTCCAGATGTCTGATTATTCGCATGTCCTGCCACTCTCTTTCCGCAGCTAAAGAATCCATCCGTATGCTGTACATAAGCTCTGGGGAAAGTTTGTGGCTACACGATGTGTGCCATCCTTCTTGTGTAACACTTGCAGTCGAAGTTTACGGACTTTCTCCATTTCGATGTCTTTACCCTCTTATGTTACCGTAGATATAGCGTCTGATATCTTACGGTCTAACTCGTCTGATGCGAGACCGGGAGATTCTTCCTCGTCTTCATCTTCGGCTAAAGTCACTTGTAGATTAGAGATGTTTTCCAATGTTATACAGTCGCTTTCGTCGTCGCTATCGCCGCACTCGTCTTCAGAATCAGATGTGAGGTCGGCTTGTGCAGAAGAGGCATCCGGCTTGTCGAAGAAGTACTTCAATACATTTTCGCTGTGACAGCCACGGTTCAGCTCGTCTGCGATGCTCCTTGTCTCGTCCATCTTCATTCAATGCTGATATCAGATGCAGTGTCAGTATCAGATGCTGCATAAGTAGCCATGCGGTTCGCTTCTGACGTGCAGCTGATAGGCGGAGACGAGAACAACAGAACACAAATGACCGACGGAATGCCCGGTATGGAAATGAACTGTATGGCCGCACACGCCCCTACAAAGTGCGAGAATTCCTGAAACTACACCCGATTTCAAACACAAAATGTATACTTTTAAAGAAACCAATACTGTTATCTGAAACATGGAGTGGCTTCTCCGTGATCTCAACTAACAGATCCTGCAAAAAAAAAAAAAAAAACACTTATTTTGAAAAAATCGCTTCTTTGTTCATTTCCGCGAATGTTGTCTTCGCGTCCCTGGATTCTATGACCCGTCACCAACTCACCCAACTAGAGCCATATTAGAGACAATACTGCAGAAATACCATAATATGGTATTATTAATATGGTTAATATTGTCATTAATATTGTCTCTAATAGGCCTATGGTATTTCTGACAGTATTGTCTCTAGTTGGTTTAATTCATGTTAAAGGTGCCATGACGTGCCACCAGGTGTGGTGTGATTCGCCGTTACAAGCCATTTTGGAAATCTTCCCCTTATGACATCACTGGTGGGCGTGTCCACCTAGATGTGTGCTGGATAGATCAGTCTACCAGCCCACCCAGTGGACTGTAGCAAACGCTGCTCATCTGTCCGTCACACATCTAGGTGGACACGCCCACCTGTGATGTCATAAGGGGCAGATTTCCAAAACGGCTTGTAACGGCTAATCACACTCACACCTGGTGGCGTGTCCTGGGACCTTTAATGTTTGTGACCATGTGACAGACACAGTCGGAATACAATTCTCTATTCATGCTTTATTTTTGTGGAAAACATTACAGTGGTGCGAAATGGGTTATTTCACAAGAGTTCCCACAAGACAACGAACCATCTCCCGGTCCGCTGTGAGAGGGGCACGAATCCCTGGTCCGCGCCTCTCTTCACCCACCGACCACAACGGACTCACCAGCTGCCCCACACAGACAACAACAACAACAACAACAACAACAACAACACGTGCAGCAGCGCCGCTTCCGCCACGCCTCCCGTCGCCATGGCGACCCCGCCCCCGTTATCATGAGCGTCGTCGTCGTCGTCGTCGTCGTGACACCTCGTCACGTACGTGCGCCGCCGCAGACACCGGTAGAAGGTCCTCGGGCTCTCGGACCGCGGATACAGTCCGTCCGCTTTGTGCGCGCAGAAGCCGTCCTGCCGGTGCGCGGCGGTGACGTTCCGCGGGCAGTGGTGGGGGAGGGGCACCGCGGCGACAGGCTCCTGGGGTTCTAGGAGAAGAACAGCAGAACCTGAGTCGAGCTAAGCCGGACCGGCCGTTTCCACTCAGATGTGAAGGGCCGTGTGTGTGTGCGCGCCAGTACCTGTACTGAGCATCCTTTTCAGATGGAACACCAGTGGATATTTGCCCTGCCCACAGAACTGCCCGCTGAAGTCGTCCATGTCCAGGGTCCACAGGGCTGCCCCTCCGAAGGTGCGGTTCTTGAGGTAGCCCACCTGGAGAACACGTTGCAGAACACATAGAATGGGGCTGGTTCCGGTTTGTCCTCGAGATATTCCAATAGAATAATTGCTGCTCTTTTGCGCCGCTGGCTCTTGTGTGCGTCCGGAACAGGCCTTGTTGAAAAGGGGGGACTACTAAAAATTCCATATTCATTTAATCTGCCTTATTATTTTGAAAAATCTTTTCACCAAAATTGCTAAAATATAATGACTATATAATAAGAAGAATTATCCAATCTCTGGAAGTTTGTTGACAGGTTGAGTCAGGTTGACCCCGGTGAACGCTGGTATAAACCATCAGAAGGAGTCCTGTTATTCAGCTGACCTTGGCGTCGTAGCTGTCGCGGTTGTCGAAGCCGACCCACTCGCCCCCTTTAACAGCGTAGGGAACGCTTTGACCATCGCTCCACGACACTGACGCCCCTCTGAGAAACAAGCAGATCTGTAAAATAGATCATATTAGCTTTAATATTTTCATCCAGGTTCTACATAGCAGACGCTTCAATCCAAGGGGACATACAATAAATGGATTTGTCAGAAGAAAGAGAAACAACAATATATCCCTGTCGGTACAGAAAGGATGTTCATAGTTTTACCCATTATGAACAATGCAATATCAACTAAAACTAAATAATATTTATCAAGACAGTAAATATGCAACTATGTTATAAAGATCTTGAGCATCTGGCATCTTGAGTAACTCTTTGTTAATGTTGTATCATCCATAAGCAGACCCATTTATAAAAGACAAATGTCCATTGGAGGTGGACCGCATGGGGCCCTAAGGAATATGGAGGTAGATTTGTGTCTTTATTATGCAATCAAACAGAATAGATTTGAGAGCAAAACTATCGACACTGCAATCAAAAAATGTTTTATTGCAAGTAAAATAAATGTGATTAAAAATGTATTAATGGGAATCCAAAAGTTTTGTTTGCGAATCCAAAAGTTTTGCTTGCTGTTATCTCGTGGGCGGGACCTACGCCGAAAGATGTAAGACACGTCTCTATTGGCCAGTCTCGATCGGAGTGACAGCTTGGCAACATCCACAGTTAGTAACGAGAGAGGGAGTTTTGAAGTCCATGATGAGACCGAGCGGGACTCAGGAGCGGAGTTGCCAAGCTGTCACTCCGATCGAGACTGGCCAATAGAGACGTGTCTTACATCTTTCGGCGTAGGTCCCGCCCACAAGATTCAGCTCAACAGCAAGCAAAACTTTTGGATTCGCAAACAAAACTTTTGGATTTGCAAAAAAAACTTTTGGATTCGCAAACAAAACTTTTGGATTCCCATTAATACATTTTTAATCACATTTATTTTACTTGCAATAAAACATTTTTTGATTGCAGTGTCGATAGTTTTGCTCTCAAATCTATTTTTTGATTGCAGTGTGGAAAGTTTTGCTCTCAAACCTATTCTGTTTGATTGCATAATAAAGACACAAATCTACCTCCATAAAGGAACAGCCTGTGGACCGCATGGGCATTTCCACCGCAGGGTGCGGGTCGTTTCAGTCTCGGTCAGTGCAGTACGGGTCGCGTTTCCACCACCAAAAGTGGGCGTGCCCCGGACTGAGCCGTATTGAGCCGTACTCGTCTCGCAGTACTCCTCCGTTGAGGTACTGAGACGCCTGAAAGGGTCCCGGCAAGTTTGAGCTACACACGGCGTCCGTTGATTGGTCGACAGAATCGTCCCTTCCGTGCGACAGAGGAGATAATAACAAAGAAACACAATACCCGCAAGGTATTTCTGGACAACGGCGAAAGCTTCGTTTATTGAAGAAAATGTCGCACAAAAGTTCCTTCTTGGACGTCCTACGTTGTTGCTCTTTGTTCATTGTGCGCGTTCTTCTTTTTTCATGGATTTATTAGCAGGCTACACTGTGTCGGGCTGCTATGAGATCACGATGCTCAGGGACGTGCACAGGAGTTTTGAGGGGCAGGTGCCGAATTGTTGACGGTGGGGGGGGGGGGGGTTTGGATCGCGGACGAGCGCTGTTGCGGGCGCGATTGTTTGGGGGGGGGGGGGATTGCGGACGAGCGCTGTTGTTGACGGGGGGGTTGGATCGCGGACGAGCGCGATTGTTGAAGAACACTCAGAGGGCACTTTTTAATACGAGGCAAAAAGGGCAGGGGCTCAAGCACCCCTAGGGCCCTATGTGTGCACGTGCCTGACGATGCTTACGTAGCTGCCGTGGCTATCGCCGTCCGGCTTAAACCCCGCCCTACCATAAGGGTACTGTCTTAAACCCCACCCTACCATAAGGGTACTGTCTTAAACCCCACCCTACCATAAGGGTACTGTCTTAAACCCCACCCTACCATAAGGGTACTGTCTTAAACCCCGCCCTACCATAAGGGTACTGTCTTAAACCCCGCCCTACCATAAGGGTACTGTCTTAAACCCCACCCTACCATAAGGGTACTGTCTTAAACCCCGCCCTACCATAAGGGTACTGTCTTAAACCCCACCCTACCATAAGGGTACTGTCTTAAACCCCGCCCTACCATAAGGGTACTGTCTTAAACCCCACCCTACCATAAGGGTACTGTCTTAAACCCCGCCCTACCATAAGGGTACTGTCTTAAACCCCATCCTACCATAAGGGTACTGTCTTAAACCCCGCCCTACCATAAGGGTACTGTCTTAAACCCCGCCCTACCATAAGGGTACTGTCTTAAACCCCGCCCCACCATAAGGGTACTGTCTTAAACCCCGCCCTACCATAAGGGTACTGTCTTAAACCCCACCCTACCATAAGGGTACTGTCGGCTTAAACCCCGCCCACCATAAAGGTACTGTCTTAAACCCTGCCCACCATAAGGGTACTGTCTTAAACCCCACCCTACCATAAGGGTACTGTCTTAAACCCCACCCTACCATAAGGGTACTGTCGGCTTAAACCCCGCCCACCATAAGGGTACTGTCTTAAACCCCGCCCTACCATAAGGGTACTGTCTTAAACCCCACCCTACCATAAGGGTACTGTCGGCTTAAACCCCGCCCTACCATAAGGGTACTGTCTTAAACCCCGCCCTACCATAAGGGTACTGTCTTAAACCCCGCCCTACCATAAGGGTACTGTCGGCTTAAACCCCACCCACCATAAGGGCACATAAGGGCACACGTAACTGAACTGGGCCAAACCACACCCTCACTACTGGGCTGAGGCGTGCTGGGTCGAAGCGTACCCGCCGGTGGAAATGCGCCGGTGGAAATGCGCCGGTGGAAATGCGGTCCCCCCACCTGAAGGGGGAACGCACGGGGCCCTGAGGAACCACCTGTGGACCGCATGCACTCTGCCGTCATCGGGATCAACCCCTGAATAACGACGCCGGATAAACGGCCGTGTGGACGCGGGTGTGTTGACAGAGCACTGCTACCTCATAGTAAGACCAGACGCTCATCTGCTGGGTGTAGGGTCCGGACATCCCGGGGCCTCTGGCCGGGGCCCCTGTGCCCGTGGCAGCGGAGGACAGGGTGAAGGAGTGCCCGTGGGAGGCCAGTCCCAGCAGGAGCTTGTGTGCTGGGGCGCCACGCGAGAGCCAGTACTGCATGACGTAATCCTGGGAAGGAACACGCGAGGTGAGGTGGTGGTGGGTCAGGCTGTGTTGTGCTCCCCTGTTTGTCTGCCTGCTAAGGGCGTGCTCACACTAGGCCGTCTGTACCGCTGCCCGAGTACGTCTGCCCCCTAAAGTCTAGATCGTTTGTCTAGTGTGAGCACGCCGTCCGTACTCCAGTACAGTTCAACTCCGTGGCCTCAGTACACTTCGGAGAGGTGTGCTCAGGCCACGGTACAGACGCTAATGAGCCGACACGCGCACACGCACGGATATGTTATGAATTTTAGTCCAGGAAAGGCCGCCGAGACAGGGTCGCTTTTAACTCACTTTATTTGGTTAAGGTTATTGGTCTATTGTCTATCGTCTATGAAACAAAAGGAGAGGGATCGTATATAACACGCGTGGAGCGTCTCTAAGCTTTACATCTAATCGATACGCCGCCCAAGAGATTCTGACCTAAAATGGCGGAGTCCGAGTTAAATAAGAAGGTAGAGGTGGGCGTGTTCTGTGGCTTTAAAAGCCCGCCCCCTTTCATGATCAGCTGTTGCCTGGTTGTGCAGCAGTCTTAAGGCTTATGTTATGTATACTCAGTATTGTGGCTATGGGAGAATATTATGGCTGAAATATGTTACAGATACGCAACCTATATGTACAAGAGGCAACCGTACTCAGGCCCAGTGGAGATTGCCCTAGTGTGAGCACAGGCCAGCGGCACAGTGGGGGGGGGGGGTTTCTAGCTCTTAGTAATGCTAGATTAAGTAGATTGTCCGGATTGATATTCGCAGGGTGGATTAACTATGTCTCAATGAAATAATTCTGGCCGATTTGACCCACTTTCATCGTACACCTTGAGTAAAGAACCCAGCCCTGTGGTATTTCGAGCAAGCATTTAGAATATAGGGCTCTCATGAAGAAGGTAGATCGAAATTGACCTTGAGGAGTAACGCTGTCTTACTACACTCGTGTTGGTTTCCAGCGAATCGCAGAAGAGGGGGCTGTGGTGGTACGTCCCTCTGTCTGGGCCTCGCCCAAAGTCATGCGTCTTCACACTGATGAAGTCCAGGTACCTTCACGCACGCACACACACACACACACACAATACTGCACCTTACTTCTACAATAACCTGCCAAATAATTGCAGATGATTGACACAATGTTCCTCATAGGACTCTGATTGGTCTATAACCACTGTGGTCCAGCCACAAGCGCCTAAGTTGAAGCCTGGTCAAATGGAATTACTTACTTGGATATGTCAGGGATTTCATATCCCAAATCGATGGCGTCAGTGTCCGCAGTCACTGCTGCAGACAGGAGCAGGCGAGGCCTCCCTTGCCCTTCAGCTTTATAACTCTCTAGGAGTTCCTAGTCCCCAGAGACAAACACGTCCCAACATAGTGAGGTTAATGTTGTTATTGAGTGAGCAAGAAACACAAGCCTACTGGTCAGGATTGTGGAGAAAACATTATTTATATATATGTGTATATTGATCAGTATTTTATTCTTCCTTACCTTCTGCTACAGTCAACACTCCAAGCATTATGTTGCGCGCACACACACACACACACACACACACACACACACACGTACACTTTTGAGGATGCTTATTTTGAACGTTCTGGGTATTATGACCTAGTCTGTACATTTCAGCGTTTGATGCCCCCCCCAAGTGTCAAACATCATGCTTCATGACGAATGCTGTACAAAAGGCGCAGAGGATCTACGGGCAGCAGCCAGCAGAGGCGGCCAGTAACCCGACCCCTGAGCTCCAACAAGGATCCCTGCATCATGCGGCATCACAGGCTAATGCCCTCACGCTGCCCACGCTGCGGTACTGCAGTACCTTGCAGAGCAGAGTGAACTTGATCTTGTCTTGAGCTGAGCTCCCACCAGAGACGAGGAAGTGCCGGTCCAGGTCCAGCCCGTCGAAGTCGTGAGCCCTCAGGAACGAGACGGTGGAGCGGATGAAGCTCTGGCGGCTGGCCTCGCTGGACAGCATGCTGGAGAACCTGCGGCGGTGGAGGAGCACAACGGTCAAGAGGGGGAAAGCCAGTGTGGTGCATGCACTAGTACTAGTACTAGTTCAAAAGAACTAGTTCATTGAACAAGTTCATTTTTCTATGAACTTTGAACTGAACTTATATTATATACTTATATATAATTGTGGAGGGGGACGTGCGACGTCTGGCCTGCGGGGGGAGGTAGAGGACGGTTGGGAGCACACCGGATCGGCTGGGGGGGATTGGACCTGATTGCGGACAGGTGCCTGCGATCAGGGCCAATCAAGGAGGTGTATTTATGTGTGCTTTGTTTTTCAGTGAGGGGAGAAAAACCCAAGAAGGAAGGTGTTGCGGACGGGAGGACACGACGAGTTGCCCAGAGCATCAGTTTATTTCAGTTTATGTGGTCCGATGGAGTAGAATCCGCAACGTGCTATTTCAGTTGTTATTTAAGCGTCTTGGGGGCGAATAAAGACTTCTTCCTCCCGAACATTGGGTCTCCTCTCGCTCATTACCCGTTACAATAATATAAGTATAAGTCCTCATCCTCATCCTCATCCGCTTATCCGGGGTCGGGTCGCGGGGGCAGCAGCTCAAGCAGGGTGCCCCAGACTTCCCTTTCCCGGGCCACATTGACCAGCTCTGACGGGGGGATCCCGAGGCGTTCCCAGGCCAGTGTTGAGATATAATCTCTCCACCTAGTCCTGGGTCTTCCCCGGGGTCTCCTCCCCAATAAGTATAAGTATATTTATATATATAATATAAATATACTTTTAACTAAAGAACTTGAACTTGAACTAGTTCAGATTTTGTGACATTCTGAATTGATCCTCAGGTCCAGAATACTTGTTTATTAAATAGAGTTACTGCCTTAGTTGTGATGAATGAAAAAGGTGTGCAAATAATATCCACAACAATTTTAAATTGTAGTGATGGGCAGCTGGTAATGGAGAGGATTCATTTTAAAAGAAAAGCACAGAAATATTCACTCCCACAGTTTTTCCTCGGTTTCTAAAAGAACTGTTAATGAACTGAACATGAACTAGTTCAAAACTGAATTGGTGAACTATGAATGTGAATTTATCACATTCATGTGAAGTGTGAACTTGCACAACACAACATCATTTTGTTATGATAGATTTCACTTATAATTCATTGAATGGAAATCACCAACCATCAAAGTCAACGTATAGACGCGTTCCAGGCGCCTGTCGCCTGGAATGCGTCTATACATTGACTTTGATGGTTGGTGGGTGATTTCCATTCAATGAATTATAAGTGACTTTGTATGTACGTTGACTTTGTATGGAGTGGCACCGCCCGTCTCTTTTGGTGTGTACGTGCCATTAGAAAGGTGAAGACCAAAGGCAACACGTCTTTGTGGTGATTGATCTATGAGTGGATTGGCTTTATTCTATAGATTCACCGTAAAGAATTAAAACCAATTGACACAAAGTGCTGGAGTGAGAGACGTGGAGGAGGAAGGACTCACTGAGCTCCAGGGCTGTCTCTGACTGACAGGAGAGTCTTCAGCTGTGGGTTACTGCGCAGCAACATTTGAAATCGAAGAAGTCAATTGAGATCAGTGTTAGTCAATTTACAAAATCATAAAAATGAACATTTTATTAAAATAATTCAAAGCTGCAATCATCCATTTTTGTTTCCCCCGCTTTGTTTGGATTCAATTGTGTTTTTATTGAGTTTCATGGTTCTCATGCATTTGTTTACTACTGGCTGAATGCATGAGAACCATGAGACTAAATTCAACACAATATTGGTGCGCATTGCATTCCTCTCTTATTAGTAAAACATATATTAACATTTTGTAAAGTATGTTTGTTTTGTCCATCGGGAACTCACAATTGGCTCACCTGTTTTTGAGCTGATTGAACTGCCTGTAGAGGGTGTGTTCATTCCACTCGTGTTCTGCGATCTCGTTGGCATAATTGACCACCGCGAAGGCGTAGACCAGGTGTGTGCAGAGCCAAGGGTCCACGTCCCCTGGCAGGTATCGGCCCGCACCCGTTCTGTACTGCGACCACTTGGTAAAATAACAAACCAGTTTGTTTGCCGTTGCTGGTTTAAGGGTACAAAAAATTAAACTTTGTCAAACAAAGTTCAGTCAAATTGAGTCATTTTGAGGTCCTATGAAGTCCAGGTATGATCCTATGCCTGAAGGACTTCTTTGCTCTCTGTGTAGGAAAGTGACGGCGACTCACCACTCTGGATGAGCAGATGCAGACCCACTGCTGAGCACAAGTCACACATCAGATCACACATCACAGAGCCAGAGGGACATTACAATTACAAACTTTGTTTTGCATTTGCTGCATTAAAACAGCTTGTATGTCTTTGAAACAAATATAATAAGAATCGTATTCCTCACCGATTGCATATGCCGTGACTGAGTTCATGGTAGTAGTCCTTTGCTAATCTACATTTCAAGCACTGGGGGCATATGGCCTCCCATTGTGTGGCCTGTCTAGGCGTGTGTGAGGAGAGATGGAGTGGGAGGGAAGTTATACGTGGTGTCACGAGCCCTCGGGTTACCGATGGTCACCCCAGACGACACAGACTGAGCCCAACGGCAACTCAACAGACAAAAATAGAGAGAGCAGGTGATGCTTTGGCTGTTTTGTAAAGGTTTATTGAATAGTGAGATATTCAGGGTTGAATTCAGTAACAGAAGCGGACGTGAAAATGACGTAAACATCCAAAGAAGTTCTTTATGTCATTTGTCATAAGTTATCTATGTTTGAAAGATTTAGAAGTAGCCTATAGAAATCATATACATGCTTTCTATATATAGAAAGCATGTATATGCTTTCTATAGTTTGAAATTGGAAATTAATTGATTAACAATTACTTTGGAATATTTCTCCCCAAATGGGTGAAGAAACCACTTATTGTGCCTCATGCTAAAAGACAAGAACTAACGTAACAAATGCTCCAAGGTCTGGACCAGAGGATCTACTGTAGATTAAGAAAGCTATCAAGTTTATGACCAAACCCCTGCGACTCAATACTTCTGCTGAACCTGAACCTGCGGTTCCTATCACGTGATGCTATAATTGTGGTGACGTAGCGCTTCACACCTCTACACAAAGACGAAGCGCTGCTAAACTCGCCTTACACCACACAAAGGTACAATGGGCTCTATGCATGCAACACTTCTGCATTGGTCTCAGAATGCTTCTACAATTCCGGTTCCAGTGTTAAGGCCAAAGTATACTACTCCGTATCCGTAATCCGACCAGTGGCGGATTTAGCAAATTGGGGGCCCAAGGCGAAGATATGTATGGGGCCCACCTCATCCGATCTGTAAAAGAGAACAGAGAAAAAAAATGTACAGACTGAATGGTGGATAGGCAGGTAAAGCTAATCCAAGTAAAGGTTGGAGATGAGAAAAAAAATGATTCCCCTTGAAACCCTGCATACACTTCTTTACTCCAAAATGAAGATGGAAAGCAGAGAACACACAAAGTGTAGCACTACACAAACTAATAGTCACGATGGAACCCAACAGAGAATAACGTTTCAGATAACACCTGTCTTTGCCAAAATGCCAGCACTGTTTATTTTACTTTTTTTTAAGATCAAATCAATATCAGTATAACAGCAAGTAGTTAGGGTAAACCCCCACAAACAGTCATATAAGCCTACTTAGCAAAACATCACAAACAGCCATATACAAATATTGCCAAGAGGAATAATTTACTTTGTATGTGTGAGGTTGCAATTGGCATTGCACTTGAGATTGAACATTTCAAACAAACCTATATATATATACAGTATATACAGTATATATATTTATATAGATAGATATGTATAGATATGTATAGATATATATATTAAAAAAAGAAAAAGAGAGAGAGTGAGAAAGAGAAAAAAGATCCACATCACACGCTTCTGACACAGAGTCCTACTTATTGACGTCTTCTCACAGATCTTCACCTAGCGCCACTTCACAGCTAGCTGCTGCCACTGTGTTTGGGGCTGACAACATTAATGCGTGAACAATCAAAAGCAAACTAATAATGCATAGAAGAAATATTGAATATTTAAGGGTAATTCATAAGCATCTGATGTTATACAATGAACTGGCTATGTACATTGCCTAACAACATATATATATATATATATATATATATATATATATATATATATATATATATATATGTTTTATAAATTCAGGTTGAAAATAGTTGTAGCTCAAAAGATGACAGGGAGAGTGCAGGGAAGTGCCAATTATCATTGTTTGTGAAATGTTATTATCTGTGAATATCTTCAGTCTAGTAGGCTTTTGGTATAGTTTCTTGAAACCCTGGAAAGTGGTTATTTAAACACAAAATCGCTTATGGGCTGTGGGCCTAAAACCTTTTTAAGCCCCAGTTGCTCTAAACAATTAAAACAGCATATATATTAAGCAGCCTGTGTTCTCTAAGCTAAACAACTGAATACTTTTCACTACAACTCAAACCACCCATATCAGCAATATGTAGCATTTCAACTTTGTCTGCTAAAATTAATTTTACACTCAGTGGAAAATGATAGGTTAGGCATTAAAAGTTATTTAGATGACATTTCTAGCGAGAAATGTGATATTTTTTGATGTTATATTTTTTTCATAGTCTTCATTCAGTGAATGTATATGTTCATGTGTATCTCTGTGTTTTTGTAGGGCACCCTGGAAGTTAAGCTTCGCCATTGCTTCGGCAAAATGTTGATTACGATGTTTAATTTTATTATTATTATATTATTGTCAAAAAATAGTCCAGGCTGGTAAAAGGATTATTCGCAAAAGTCTTCAAAACTTTATTTTGAAGACGTCTTGACTGCAAAAAAAAAGGACAAATGAATTGGAAAGAGGTGGAACTTCAACTTCAACGTCATTAGAACGATCAACCAGGGGGCGCCTTGGGATCACCTGGTGGACGTCTCCAGTCACCGACTCAAGTGATTCAGTCAGCCTCAATCCCAAGCTCTGGTTTCAACAGGTCCAGGTCGGACCTCAACTGAGCAAATGTTCTAGTTCCACAAATCAAGCATCATGCCATCAAATCCTCAAGGAAAAATCTGACTGCAAGAACAATATGCATGAAAATATTGCTTTTATTTCTTTGTTTTTTTATCTCAAAAAATGTCAATCAAATAATGTTGGATATAAATCAGGGCCAGACGCAGCACTTGCAGTCGTCATTGAAGACGGTGCCAGACCCACAGCGCCTGTAGTGGGTGACTCCTCCTGCACACACATAGAACTGGTTTTTGTCCTCTTCGTGGGGATACAGGCCATCGGCCTTTCCGTTACAGAAGCCTGTGCCTGGTGCGTGGGTGGTGGTGGTGGGTGGGGTAGTTGGGCCCCGGGTGGTGGTAAGGCTGGGGTCAACGGTTGTGGTAGGGGGCAGGGGAGGCAACTCTGAATGGAAAAACAAAGAAGGAATGCAAATTACAAATAGTAAAGCAGACATAATGAGAAATGTTTATTTAAAACTGAAGGATTGATAATTATTTGATTGAAATCATGCCATGTACCAATATTGAGGAGAGTGCGGAGATGTGACAGCAGAGGGTGGCTTCCCTCTCCACAGAACTGTCCTTTGAAGTCGTCCAGATCCAGGGCCCACACAAAGGCCCCGCCAAACTTCTGCTCTTGCATGTAGCGGACCTGAGGAATGGTGAAGATAATTACCCTTTTGATAATGACTTGAATATTTTGGTATATATATATATATATATATATATATATAGAGAGAGAGAGAGAGAGAGAGAGAGAGGAGAGAGAGAGAGAGAGAGAGAGAGAGAGAGAGAGAGAGAGAGAGAGAGAGAGAGAGAGAGAGAGAGAGAGAGAGAGAGAGAGAGAGAGAGAGAGAGAGAGAGAGAGAGAGAGAGAGAGAGAGAGAGAGAGAGAGAGAGAGAGAGAGAGAGAGAGAGAGAGAGAGAGAGAGAGAGAGAGAGAGAGAGAGAGAGAGAGAGAGAGAGAGAGAGAGAGAGAGAGAGAGAGAGAGAGAGAGAGAGAGAGAGAGAGAGAGAGAGAGATAGATAGATAGATAGATAGATAGATAGATAGATAGATAGATAGATAGATAGATAGATAGATATTATATCCAACTATTGATAGTATGATTAAAAGTGATGTATTGTACAGTATGTAGTGTAACTATTTTTTAATTTTTTTAAATGCTCAAATGTGTCAAAGAATTTGGACCGCACCTCCACCCCTCTTTAACAGAACTTAAAATACATGTGCATGTTCAATTATTCTCTTTTGGATTTTTAGGGCTCACCATTCCTGCTTCTCGTTGACTCA
Organism: Micromesistius poutassou; assembly: GCF_964030765.1. Classification (NCBI taxonomy): domain Eukaryota; kingdom Metazoa; phylum Chordata; class Actinopteri; order Gadiformes; family Gadidae; genus Micromesistius; species Micromesistius poutassou. The sequence goes on from NC_140272.1 coordinate 22,730,285, forward strand.
ATGAGTCGTCGTGACTCTTGTGTCGTTGTGTGTCCGACTATGCGTGCATTCAAATATGTGTAAACAACACCTGCCCAACTCAACCTCTGATTGGCTTGCCATGAAATGACTTTAATTACTCTACCTCAGCCAATCGTTATCATGTATGTTATTGTCTCATGCCCACTAACCAAGGAAGAACAATAAAGAGAGGTCTATTTGGCCTGAGGAAAAAACAGCTTCAATTATAGTAACGCGCCACATTTTTTGGCAGTAACGGTAACGGCGTTCTAACGATGGGAAGAGTAATGAATTAGAATCTGAAAAAATAATTAGTTACTGAAAAAAGTAACGCTGTTATTTATAAAGCCGTTATTCCCATCACTGCTCATGCCTACCTTTGTCTCATAGCTCTCCCTGGTATCGAATCCCACCCACTCGTTGTTCTTGTGAGCATAGGGGACTTTCTGGTCTTCAATCCATTCCAATTTGGCTCCCTTCAGGAAGGTGCAGATCTGAAAGAGATAACCAGGGTCCATTCACTGTGGTGGTCCACTTTCTGACCTTTAGACCGGTTGCTACTGGCGCCCCAGACCCCTCACCTCGTAGTAGGCCCAGAAGCCGGCCTCACGGGTGTAGGGTCCGGCTGCAGCAGCTCCGCTGGCGGGGGCTCCGATACCGGTGTTAGACGATGTCAGACGGAAGGTGCGACCGTACGAAGCAAAGCCCATATGCAGCTTCTCCACTGGGGTACCTTGGTCCCTCCAGTACTTCATGGCGTAGTCCTTGACAGAGAAACACAGAGTGGGCATGTTTTAGATACAATGGACGTCACGTGAACGACTGCTACAAGCTCCTGTGTTGGTCAAGGGGTTTGTTCAGGCTGTGCTGGTTTGAACACTCACAGTGTTGAAGTAGACGAGGTCACCCTTGTCCTGGGCACCACGGAAGAGGGGGCTGTTGTGGCCAGTGAATTGCTCCCAGGTTCCGTGGAAGTCATAGGTCATGACGTTGATGAAGTCCAGATACCTGGTCAAACATTAGAACATCAACGCTAGAATTTGCCAACACCAATGTTGATATAATTTTTGTTTCAGCTTTGACATAAGAGACAAAACTCACTTGGCAACCTCAGCGATCTCATATCCAGCATCAATGGTTCCTTTCCCTGCAGACACAGCAGCGGTCAGCATGAGCTGGCTGTTGCCGGTGGCAGCGGCCTCAGCTGCATAGGCAGCCACAAGTTCCTGGAAAATAAACAGGTAGTGACAGATCGTAGCTACGTTACCGTAGTTTCTGCCTAAACACATGGGATGGACTGCATGAAGAATACATCAACCCATGTTGTACCCACCTTGCAGAGCAGAGTGAACCTCTTCTTGTCCTCTGGGGGACTTCCACGAGACCCGGGGTACTCCCAGTCCAGGTCCAAACCATCAAAGCCATGAGTCCTCAAGAACTTAATGGATGACTGGATGAATGTCTGACGGTTGGCTGCGTTGGACACCATGATGGAGAACCTGCAGAGAAACATTGTTGTTATAACTAAGGCCACCCAATACAGATGAACAAACATCACAAACGACAAAGAACAAACTTAAGAATCAATATCCAAGTCATTTTTGCATGTGGTGGATATTGACAATATTTGAAATCTTGACAAAAGGAGAAGTTACCGAGTTGAACCAAAGTTCCATCCTCCAACCGCCAGCAGTGTCTTTAAATTCGGGTTCCTAAACACAGGAGGGCAATGAGTTGCATCGTTCCACCAAACCAGGCCAAGATGAATGAAAAAGGGCCTTCATCCAGGCAGTACTCCTGGCCCAGGAGGGCTTCGGCTTACTTGGTCTTCAACCCATTGAAGGACTTGTAGAGGACATCGTCGTTCCACTCGTAGGTGATCAGCTCATTGTTGTTGTTGATGATGGAGAAGGCGTAGATGAGGGTGGTGCAGAGGAAGGGGTCCACGTCTTGTGGCAGGTACTTTCCCTCATTGGGTCTGTACTGGGACCAGTTGGTGAAGTAGCACACCATCTGATCGGCCGTTGCTGCATGGGTGAGAGAAAAGCCCAGTTTGGATATTCATCATTTATAGTTGAATGTACACATTATTAGACCTAAAAATATATGGTTACTTGACTCTAAGATTGAAACATTAATGCAAACAGCTGACTTACCAAAATGACATAATGCCAGGCAAAGCCCTACATGGAAAGAGAGAGAGAGAAATATACCGTTAATAACACGATGTAATAGCATGTTTACTATTCGGTAAGTTGGTCTTCTGATCAAAGCCAAATCGACTCACCTGCAAAAATTGAAAGCCTGGTCATCTCAATTCCAAGGGTCACACTTAATAAACTAAAGAAAAATATGATGAAAAATAAAGAGAATATGTTTAGCATGTGGTATCGTCATGTTTGCAGTCATTGTTTTAGATTGTGTTTAAGTTGTTTCATATCCCAAACAAAACAGAGCAACACTGCCAATCCAGGTTAAAAAATGCTAAAATAAAAACAAATAATAATTGAATCATTTTAACTTATAACTTAAATAATGATTAATAATTTGGTTGGCTTTTCACTGCCGACCAACGTTGTTACCTTACCAGAAGAACCAGAGAGCTAATGAACAGCATTCAGGCCGCGCTATATATACCTGGGAGAACGTGTACATGAGGTAAGGTTGGGTTTGGTGGTTATCATGTGACCACATAGGTTAAGAAAGTTGATAAAAAGCAGATAAACAACGTCTGCGGTGATAAGTACTTCAAGCTTCACTGAAGCGGTTGATTTATTAATGTCCTGTACAGTGTAGTACATCTTTCAACATATGAGCATTTGCAGTGATTTGCATCATGTTATTTTGCCTCTTCATGTAAATAATGTAGTGATAGTGGGAAGGTGTGTGAACAGATGACTCTTTGGTTTTATTAGTATCCCAGCTACCAAGGAACATGACATATCTGAAACTTTGTTTTTTACAGACTTCAATTTCACTGCACTTATATTATTACATTATAGGTGCACTGATAACAAGCTTGAATCATCAGGTTAAAACAGAGTTGTATAATGGTTTGTTTATGTAATTCTGTTACGATGTAGCTATAATTAGAGGAGGCTCTGTCGGTATACAGTATGTCTGCCCTTTCGATTTCTCAACAAGTGGTTTGGATGAGCAGTTAGAATAAGCTGAAACATATGAATTAATATAATGTTTGTTTTGATCGGACAGATCGCAAAAACTGAATGTTGAAACCTTTTTTAGATTGCCATCTAAGGACAGAGTTGCCAATCATCTGCTTGACATTGTCCTTGATAGTGAATCCAAACAAATACTTGCTGTTGCTCATTAAATGGGTCAAGCTATAGAATCATTAGAGCTGTCCTTGCTGTCCACCATCTCTACTACAGCAGGTTATAAATGGGTCAAGCTATAGAATCATTAGAGCTGTCCTTGCTGTCCACCATCTCTACTACAGCAGGTTATAAATGGGTCAAGCTATAGAATCATTAGAGCTGTCCTTGCTGTCCACCATCTCTACTACAGCAGGTTATAAATGGGTCAAGCTATAGAATCATTAGAGCTGTCCTTGCTGTCCACCATCTCTACTACAGCAGGTTATTGTTGGAGCCGTGTCACTTATACTGCAGCCCATCTTATCTGCTTCAGAACAAGACCTGAATATACTGAACCTGAAACACACCTTAGACTATTATGATTAACAGTAGAAGTTGCTCCTGTGGCATCCCTATGGCAACCCTGGCATCCATCTAAACACTATTGGGTTACCCCAAAAGGGTGGAATTCAACTCATCAGGTGAAACATGCGTCGATCCACATGCCTACGTGGATCGGGTTTGTTCCAACTAGATCGGGTTTTCATTTAATTATTTTTAGGCTATTGTGGTCATGGCCATTATTTGGGAATAGTGAACACACTGACCTGAGTCATTCACATCCAAACAAAGTTGCAATGCTCACAAATATGAAACAAGAAATGTCTCTAACCGTATCTGGAAACTAACTTCAAAACAATTCAGACAGAGAGCCAAACTATTGTTGAATTGAATCCTAAGAAGTTATTCAACATCTTAACTAATACTTTCAATACATTTAGACATAATCGAGCGTGAGCCATTCAGACCCTTTGAATTGTGATTTGTGACTTGATCATTTAGATTTGTGTGAGCAGGTTGCATGTGTCGGGAGGACTAGTTCAGAGTGTGTGTGTGGGGGGGGGGGGGGCGTAAAAGAACATAGTTGACATTTTCTGTCAATATTTGCAACTATGTTTCATCATTATCAGCTAAATGACCGGTCTAATCAACAAACACAAGAGAGTTATTTCCTAATAATACAAATGGCTATTGCTTAATAGATAATGTCGTGCAAAAAAACAAACAAGTAGTTGTGCTTGTTGCGTAAGGAGGAGACGGTATCTGTAGCGGCTGGGCCGGGTGGGACCGCTCTGGGAGGTCTCACCGCCCCACCTGACCCCCCGCGGGGCGTGGTCCTGACAGGAGAGGTCCTCTCTGAGGGCCAGAGCGGGCCAAAGTGCAACGGGTGCTGGGAGACATCATACCGTAGATCAGCATTACCTTTAATTAGCATAAACAAAGCAGCACGCCATACATAAAGATCAATATGTGAAAATAATTACATATGGATCTGAGTTACATGTTGAAAAAAATAACGAATCAAGCATTAATACAAAATGTGTCCTATTCTGAGCGGGCCCTGAGTCGGAGCCGCGTAGTGGTGAGAGTTCCTGTGTTGATGTGGAGCTGGAGCTTCACTTTGACCACTGCTCTACTCATCATTCGTCTTAATGCAGTGTGGTGAGACCTGCAGGCTCCAAGGTCTTACCTTTCAGTCTATAGGGTGTAGACTATCATAAACTATAGCAATATATACATTTGTGTAAATATTGCAAAAGGTGATTTGTTATCTCCGATTTGTGGAAAATGTTTGTCCTACAAACAAAAGGATATATAATACAAATAACAACAATTCAATAAACAATTTCAGTATGTTTTATGTACATAGATTTATGTCAGCCATTAAATATCCGTTAAATATCTTTAATATTTTATAAATATAAAAAGAAGATGGCCTATATATTAAACAATTGTAAGTTTTCCTTTACAAATATCGATAAACATTTCACTGCCAGCTCAACGCTAATACCCAACTCACTAAGTTGATGTTATTTAGCTTATGTAAATAGAGATGTTCTTCAAAGGCATATTATCAGATTATCTAATCAGCAGGTCACAATGTAAATTTATCAGGTAGAATAATTCTTTCTTTGATATACTTGTTCTTTTCAGATTGCCATCTTTCTTGTGAAGTATTGAAGGACAGCTGCTAATGATCTGCTTGGCATTGTTCTTGATAATGATTTATCCTATGCAAAGCACTTTCATGCTGTCGCTCCCTAAATGGGTCAAGCTATGAATGATAAGGAGAAGTCTTTGTTTGATCTCTCATACTGCAGGCTGTAAGAGCCCTGTCTCTTAGACTGCTGACATCTTATCAGCATCACAACTTAGAGCTCATGAGAGAGTTATAAACGGCACCTTCAAATATTAGGATTTAGCTATTACGGTTAACAGTAGTTAGTGTGTAATATTATACGTACAAACCAGTATTTGATATATAAATACCTGTGGCTGCTTTGATTATGAAACAATTATGTACCATAGATCATGCTTCATTTTACAATCCACCAGAAATGTTAATGTGCATATATATATATATATATATATATATATATATATATATATGTATATATAATCTATAATATATGCATGTGTTTATATATCTGTTTATTTAGAAAGTTAGTACATTTATAACATAGGGATGGGTCTAATCAAATAAGTTATCTCCTGATTGCAGATGGTTATGATTATAAAGATAATGTTGGTCCAATGTACGCTTCAAACAACCCAAGGATAAAACGTTATCTGAATCACAAACCATAAAGTCATATTTTCCATTTGTCAAAACAATCACAAAGGGCATTCCAAGCCCACAGTCCATGGGAGAGATGGTTCCCCGGACCATGAGCTCAGTAGGTGCTTGTACACACACAGACTGGGTTACATCAGCGATTACGTCAGCTCAACATTGAGATGAGCTCCATGGCGCTCTAGACTGTGAGTGAGCTCTGACACTGGCTTTATCCCCGAAGCAGCAGCTCCTGGCACGATGCAGGAGGGACCTGCTGGCTACTGTGAGGCTGTCCGGTCACTTTGTTTCAAAGTGACCCTGAGACTAAAGGGCTGATTATGGTCCCACGGTCACGTCATTTCAAACTCTTTGGTTTTCGACACGTGTCCCAGGCGATACCCAACAAACAACAGATGAAACATACAATGTCGGGGATGAACGCAGCTGACTTGATTTGTCCAGTGTTTAGACGCTCAACGCAGAGAGCAGCCTCAACTCAGCTCCAGCAGTACATTCATGATTTCATGAATAGCGTACTTTGTAGGCTATGCAAAAATAGGACGTTATATCATATAGCGAAATAAGTCATTTTTCTTACTTTGAAAACGTAATAATAAAAGGACAGGATATTTACCTTGGATAATAAATAGACTCTGTTTATTGAACCATTGCCTATTAACCTAAACAATACCGACCATTACCACACACACTGAGGGAGACCTCCATGTCAGCATGGAGCACCAACTGATCCTTATACTCAACCTCTACAGCAAACCGGTTTGCAATGTCACCATGTCACTATTGATGAGTTTGTTTCCCCGTCAGTCTGTGGGATACCTTGCCTGCCTTGCCTTGCTTGAGTTAAGTTATGTATGTAGTTATGTACTATCTTTATGAACACAAATCACACATTTAGAGGGCGAGCTAGTCGTTGACAATTTGCAAAAGCGATTTTTATTGAATGATATTAGGAAAAACGATAACACTTACAACAGAGGATGAACTTCATTCAATAGCTTGAGAATGTATCGTTTTCAGAGTCATCCAAATTTCAAGGCCAGACGCAGCACTTGCATGTGTCATCAAAGACAGAGCCAGTTCCACATGCTCTGACGTGAGTGACTCCATGGGCACACATGTAGAACAGGCTTTTGTCCTCTTCGTGGGGATACAGGCCATCGGGCTTTCCGTTGCAGAAGCCTGTGCCTGGTGCGTGGGTGGTGGTGGTGGTGGTGGTGGGGGTGGTGGTGGGGGTGGTAGTCGGGGTGGGTTTGTTGGGGTCACGGGTTGTGGTCGGGGGCAGGGGAGGCAACTCTGAATGGCAAAAAAATGAATGAACGGTTAGTGGAATTAGCAAAAAACATGAAGAAATATTGCATGAAATATATTTTTAAGACATTTTTTTTATTGAAAACAGTGATATAAAGGTAAAAAAAATCATGCCATGTACCAATATTGAGGAGAGTGCGGAGATGTGACAGCAGAGGGTGGATTCCCTCTCCACAGAACTGTCCTTTGAAGTCGTCCAGATCCAGGGCCCACACAAAGGCCCCGCCAAACTTATGCTCTTGCATGTAGCGGACCTGAGGAATGGTGAAGATAATTACCCTTTTGATAATGATTTGACTTTTGATTGATTTTGATTGTGTGATTAAAGTGATGTATTGTACATTTAGTGCAACCATGTGATCTCGTTCTACATTATGTAGTGCTACCCTCATGCCTACCTTGGTCTCATAGCTCTCCCTGGTATCGAATCCCACCCACTCATTGTTCTTGTGAGCATAGGGGACTTTCTGGTCTTCAATCCATTCCAATTTGGCTCCCTTCAGGAAGGTGCAGATCTGAAAGAGATAACCAGGGTCCATTCACTGTGGTGGTCCACTTTCTGACCTTTAGACCGGTTGCTACTGACGCCCCAGACCCCTCACCTCGTAGTAGGCCCAGAAGCCGGCCTCACGGGTGTAGGGTCCAGCTGAAGCAGGGCCGCTGGCGGGGGCTCCGATACCGGTGTTAGACGATGTCAGACGGAAGGTGCGACCGTACGAAGCAAAGCCCATATGCAGCTTCTCCACTGGGGTACCTTGGTCCCTCCAGTACCTCATGGCGTAGTCCTTGCATTGAATTGAAAATAAAATATTAGGACTGTGGTTTGACTGTGGTTGTAGGGTTAAAGTTACTTGTCAATGTCAAGTAACTTTCCCTCTGGTCAATCATGTTCCCCTTACAGTGTTGAAGTAGATGAGGTCACCCTTGTCCTCGGAACCAACGAAGAGGGGGCTGTTGTGGCCAGTGAACGTCTCCCAGGTTCCATGGAAGTCATAGGTCATGATGTTGATGAAGTCCAACTCCCTGATGCGGGAGTAAGGTGTTAATATATAAAAAGATAGTTCGGCCAGAAATACAGTTTTAAAGGGCATGCTATGGAAACCAGAAAACTCACTTGGCAATCTCAGCGATCTCATATCCAGCATCAATGGTTCCTTTCCCTGCAGACACAGCAGCGGTCAGCATGAGCTGGGTGTTGCCGGTGGCAGCGGCCTCAGCTGCATAGGCAGCCACAAGTTCCTGGAAATTCAAGTAATCAAACGATATATCAAATTAAACTACAAGGAAATAAGAGTATAAATAATATATTGTAGCTCCCTATAGGTGGAACTGTTAACCTTTGCATCAGGAAAGTGTACTGGAGTAAATTGTTACCCACCCTACAAAGCAGAGTGAACTTTTCCCTGTCCTCTGCAGGACTTCCACGAGATCCGGGGTACTCCCAGTCCAGGTCCAAACCATCAAAGCCAAAGGTTCTCAAGAACTTAATGGTTGACTGTGCAAACTTTTGACGGTTGGCTGCGTTGGCCACCGTGAGGGAGAACCTGCATTCAACAGAGGATCACTGGTGTCATGCCTCAGAACATATACTGAAATGATCCAATGATTAGCTCCTGATTTCAGGGGACTTTAGAGGAAAGAGCAACGTACTGTCTTGAACCAAAGTTCCATCCACCGACAGCCAGCAGAGTCTTCAGATGAGGGTTCCTGAGGACAGGAAATATGTGTCAATGGCTTCGAGTCACTGGTTCAATACTCCCATTCAATACGAGCAGGGTTCTGAACGGGGCTTAGGTTGGCCGTTAAGAACATGCCGCCACTTACTTGGTCTTCAAGTCGTTGAAGGCCTTGTAGAGGACATCGTCGTTCCACTCGTAGGTGATCAGCTCGTGGTTGCTGTTGATCATGGCGAAGGCATAGATGAGGGTGGTGCAGAGGAAGGGGTCCACGTTTTGTGGCAGGTACTTTCCCTCATTGGGTCTGTACTGGGACCAGTTGGTGAAGTAGCACACCATCTGATCGGCCGTTGCTGCATGGGTGACACAAGGACAGATTTAAGCATACATTAGCCTCTGATTCTATACATGGGATCACTGGTGGGAGTGCACTTGTCATAGCTTACCGATCTGGCAGAGCACCAGGCATACGCCTAAGAGAATAGAAACACATGAATATAAGGTATAAGAACATGTGTTCAATTCAATGAATCAATGAATCAATGGATACACACGATATACACTCGATCATTTGGTAGATACCTGCAAGCAGTGTCAGCCTGGTCATCTTGAAGTCAAATATGACGACTTTGAAATGTGTCTGTAAGATAAGACAAAAGATTCACATCAATCTGCGTACAACCTCTATATAAAGAGCATACAGAGGCACTGTTTGGTCCATTCTTATTTCTGTCACAGCCAAGCTTACCTTGGGAGTTTCATCAGAGAATACTAAACTAACGGAGGAGATGGCCTCCTTTTATAGTTCATCCAGAGCAGCAGACTGAAGACTCTTTTGGCAAGGGCAGGGCTCATAAAAATATGTAAACACCACTGATAAGAGAGTGCACAGTCCTAAGATGCCAACCAATTAATTTCACTGTTCAGTAGTATGCATACACAGCAAATTGCTTCTGATGTATTTTAGGTATTAATTAAAGAATTAATCAGTCTGCAAGAATGTATTTACTCAAAGCTCAAATGTATTCGGAGATGGACTTTTATGATTCATAGATTCAACTGACTGTCTGATGGCGTGCCAAGTTTAGCAATTCATATATTTTCCATCCATGTTTGATTACTTGACCTTTGTTATTTTAACTCAGCATGACCGTTGAACTACAGTACAGTCCTCGTTGTTTATTCAGTGCAACATAGTAACCGTGGCCATAAGCACTTTGACCATAAGCACTTTGACCGAGTCTTGTTTGGGATTGGCATCCATCGTGAACTCTTCAACCTGTGGAGTGTGTGGGGATGAAGGCTGGTTTAAGCGGCCTCACCTGACCCATGTCAGACTGAGTGGTGCTGGGTGAGGCTGCATGTCTCCCTGGTAGAGGGTTGTCTCACCGCAGGCTGCTCGGGGCCCCTGTGGAGCTACCGCCGCGGCCAAGCAGTTGGACCATCCAGACAGCCCTGCAATGCCATGTCCAGCAACACCTCCACCAGGCCCCAGGCCTCCGGCCTCCAGGATGGAGGGGGAGGGTGGGGTGGCGGGTCTCCCTGACCAGGTGTGGGGACCATGGGGTTCCCAGTTCAGAGTCCATTTTAATGTATTCTGGATGGGGGCTGGGGGGGATCAGGGTTCGGCTGGGGATTTCCCCCTAGCCTCAATTTGATGTGGAGTTTGTGTGGATGATGACTGGTAAGCAGCCTCACTTGGCCCAAGTCAGACTGAAGGGCAGATTATGGTCCCACGTTCACGAAATGCAAGGGGGTTACGGACCCCTTACGTCCTTGCGGACCCTCCTTGCTTCCACCGCAAGGGTCTGAAATGCGCCTCCCAAAAATTGTAACCTTCCGTTACAACGGCGACGACGCAGCCGCAAGGGCTGTGATTGGTCCGCTCACTAAAACCTGACGCAGGAAGCATAAAGCTTCATGACTGCGTTGAAGCGTCTGTGTGGTCATTGCATGAACGTGGAACCATAATCAGCCCTTGGTTGGGCGGTGGGGATGGGTGAGGCTGCACATGTGCACAGGTTAAACCAGCCATCACCACAGACTCTCGGAGGACTCCTGCATGGAAACACTTTGTCTGGAGGAGCCAAGCCAATGCCACCTAGGGGAAGGGTTACCCCCACCTAGGTGGAGTGTGTCCTCAACCTAGGTGGAGTGTAGCAGCCAACTAGGTGGAGTGTAGCAGCCTACCAGGTGGAGTGTAGCAGCCTACCAGGTGGAGTGTAGCAGCCTACCAGGTGGCGTGTAGCAGCCTACCAGGTGGAGTGTAGCAGCCTACCAGGTGGCGTGTGGCCTTCACATACAATTTGGTTTATTGTCTTCTTAAGATTAAGCAGGGAGATTTACCGTCAACTTCTCACATAGATTTCCTGAGATGCTTTTTTATTTATTATTTTATTAGTCACATTATCAAAAGGCCTTTGGACTAGGTGTCTGTGGGAGTCCACACACCAGCTGGGCAGCTTTACTGGGCTCCTCCGTCAACCAGGACACTGCTAGATGTTGTCGAAACACGGTTTATTGCAGAGTTGGAATCTCGGCTACAGTCAGGTCAGGTGTTTCCTTAAGACATGTCAGAGCTCTCTCAAGTGTGTGGTGATGGCTAGTCTAACCTTTGAGCATTGATTGTCCGAAGGCTGCCTAGACCAGCCACCATCTACTCACACTCCACATTGTCATTTTCATTTTGTCATTTCATTACATTTTTTCAATTTTGTCGTTTTAGTATTCTAACTTTTTTTCAAATGTGTTTTTTACCATCCCTGGTTATAGAGTTAGTTGTTTACTTAAAAATGTAAAGAGCATGGGATACTAAACTGCAATGCTACACAATATACTTTTTCACATACTAATGAGACCAAGTTTGAATATAGGAAAAGACGTTAACTCTGTGAGAGTAATTCCCAGACAAAGGTGTACATTTGTGTTATTTTTTTATAATTGTGATAGTTTCCTCAATTATATATACATGTTGAACCGTATTTGTCAGAGTTGTGTTGTATTTTCTTTTTGTATTTGCTGTAGATTAGATGTATGCATGTAAGCATGTAATGCTTGTTCAATGAGCCAGGTGCCGCCTGTAATCTAAAGACCCTGATCCGATTTACCTTGGAATGCTTATGGCAAAGGTGGGGAATCAATCACATTCACGTCACATAAACCTATTGAAGCTGGCTGCAAGATAGAAGGAGAAAACAACCAAGCCAAGATACTGTTTCCTGTTGGTTACTGCAAGCATTTCCAAGTGAGGATTGTGATGAGCAGGTTACTGCAAATAATTACCTTGTTATGAGTGTATGGGCCATGTGCAAAGTCCTGTGTGATTAAAACCACCACTATGATAAAATAACATATAATATACTTTCTGATGTGAAATAATCTGTGTAAACTATTGATTGTCTGCAGTGGAAAAACAGGGCGCAAAAAAAGAACGCTTTTAGATGAATGCATTTATTGACAACCATCCTCTAACAAGTGTCTTCTCCTCACAACAGAGAAGGGAGGGAGTCTCAAGGCCAATTGCAGCATTTGCAGCTGTCATCATAGACTGAGCCCAGGCCACAGTGATTCACGTAGGTCATGCCTCTGTAGCACGTGAAGAAGGATGTTTTGTCCTCGGGGTTGGCGTATATTCCATCAGGCTTCCCTTTGCAGAAGCCTCGGCCTGGGATAGGGCGGGTCGTCTTTGTAGACGGTGCGGCGGTAGTGGTGGTCTTTGGAGTTGTTGGCTTAACAGTGGGACCAACTGGTTTGGCAGTGGTAGATGGTTTAACAGTGGGACCAACTGGTTTGGCAGTGGTAGATGGTTTAACAGTGGTGACCACTGGTTTGGCAGTGGTAGATGGCTTAACAGTGGTGACCACTGGTTTGGCGGTGGTAGATGGCACTGGAGGACGATCTGCAAGATGAACAACAGAAAAGTGAATGTTGCTTAAAAATGCAAATATTTACCATCAACTGCATGTGGAGGTGAGGCGGCCTGGACATACCATTGTTGACGAGTTTGCGTAGATGTGACAGCAGAGGGTGGCTTCCCTCTCCACAAAAGTCTCCTTTAAAGTCATCTAGATCCAGAGCCCACACAAAGGCACCTCCAAACTTGTTGTCTTTCATGTACTTGACCTGCGAATTGAGTTGATTATTATTATTCATATTCAGATAAGGGACACGTCTCAATATTCCTGTATTCAATATCACAGTGTTATGATTGTGAGGTACCATTTGAAACCTTACCTTGACCTCATAGCTCTCCCTGTTATCAAAACCAACCCACTCGCTATTCTTGAAGGCATAAGGAACCTTCTGATCATCAATCCACTGAACTTTGGCGCCCTTCAGGAAGGTGCATATCTGAAAAATATGACACAGATCTGTCAATCGACTGTGGTGGTCCACTTTCTGACCTTTAGACCGGTTGCTACTGGCGCCCCAGACCCCTCACCTCGTAGTAGGCCCAGAAGCCGGCCTCACGGGTGTAGGGTCCGGCAGCAGCAGCGCCGCTGGCGGGGGCTCCGATACCGGTGTTAGACGATGTCAGACGGAAGGTGCGGCCGTACGAAGCAAAGCCCATATGCAGCTTCTCCACTGGGGTACCTTGGTCCCTCCAGTACTTCATGGCGTAGTCCTGAAATTATTAGGAACAGTAGGGTAAGAACAACCTGGTTGATGACCTGGTCATATGTAAATGATGGACATGAGGGCATTTCTCTTCTCACAGTGTTGAAGTAGACGAGGTCACCCTTGTCCTGGGCACCACGGAAGAGGGGGCTGTTGTGGCCAGTGACACGCTCCCAGGTTCCGTGGAAGTCATAGGTCATGACGTTGATGAAGTCCAGTGACCTAGAGGTGCACATAGCATTAACTTGGTACACCACCCAGTTTTTATTCTGATTGCTAACAAGTCAAACTGAAAGGGGATAGCAAGTGTTAGGGTTTTACTGTACTTGGCAATCTCAGCGATCTCATATCCAGCATCAATGGTTCCTTTCCCTGCAGACACAGCAGCGGTCAGCATGAGCTGGCTGTTGCCGGTGGCAGCGGCCTCAGCTGCATAGGCAGCCACAAGTTCCTGGAATTTGGATTTTTAAAAATGAATAAACGGACTGAACTTCTGGAAGTTCTGACTGAACTCTTCACTGATAGCACCTTGAACCCACCTTGCAGAGCAGAGTGAACCTCTTCTTGTCCACTGGAGGACTTCCACGAGATCCGGGGTACTCCCAGTCCAGGTCCAAACCATCAAAGCCATGAGTCCTCAAGAACTTAATGGATGACTGGATGAATGTCTGACGGTTGGCTGCGTTGGACACCATGATGGAGAACCTGGATGGGTGATTTGGGTGAACAACATGTTTCCTCCTCCAACGCTTCAAGCTTAAGTAGGACTTTAAAATAATGTAGGAATGCTTAGGTGATACCTTTTGAAGGAGAAAGGAACAGAACCATTACATTTTTACCCTCAAACTGATTCACTGGGCAGTTACTGTTTCTTCATAAGCTGGCCTTAGTTCTAGAGAAGAAGAACATATGCAAGAAGGACTCACTGGGTTGAGCCAAAGTTCCATCCTCCAACCGCGAGGAGAGTCTTCAGCTCAGGATTCCTTGGAAGACAGTAGTTAGGGTTTTACAATGTGAAAACCTTGAAGCTTGTCATAGCAGAGGGCCAAGAATCATAATTTAGTTCACACCTAATTCAGTCTTTTATCTGCAGGTACAAAAGTGATCAATTGAATACAGTACTTACTTTGTCTTAAGACCATTGAAAGACTTGTAGAGTACATCGTCATTCCATTCATAAGTCACCAGCTCATTCTTGTTGTTGATGATGGAAAAGGCATAAATCAGATGGGTGCAGAGGAAGGGGTCTACGTTCTGTGGTGTATACTTCCCCTGGTTTGGTCTGTACTGGGACCAGTTGGTGAAATAGCACACCATCTGGGAGGCAGTGGCTATGGTTGAGAGAACATTGAGGGTCAGTCATATGTGTTGGCCATGGTAATATTTCAATATTATCGTACCTCGACATTCAATTCATATTTCATATCATATCATACATTATGCAGTGCTTCACATACTGTGTTGTTTACATGAACTCAGATGAACCTATTTAACGTCAATTCCCACATATGATCAAGTAATGTGTGCAGCATGGAATTTTCTAGAATGTTACACTACAGTACAATACACTGTTGTCCAGTCCTACACATACACATACATATATACATATGTCTGCACAATAAAGATGCATCACCTATGCATCACATATATCATATCATTACTTAAGTCTTACTTACCCAACTGGCACATCGCCAGGCAGATACCTAAGGAAACAAAGATAATCATGTGATTAAAGGTATTTCATTTAAGCCCATGTAATTGATGAATCTCATCGGCTTTAGGCACTTACCGGCTAGAAGAGTGAGCTTCGTCATCTTGATTTCAAAACTCCCAACTTGGTTTTCAGCTGTTTGAACATTCAAAAAACAAAGGTCTGAATTGTAAACCTTATTTCAGCATGTGGAATTGCATATGTTGAGTCCTAACAGATGATAAACTACACAGCATTTCACCAATATTAAGCATGACATAAACCATCATATGTATGAAGAATGGCTCTACTACTTATTGCAGTTGAAACATGTAAAGAATGAATACAGTTGGATCTTGTGGAACAGAGCTCCTGGTACCTCTTGTGTCCTCTATGTGCAGATAGACAGCAACATGCAGAAGTATCCCATGCTTTTTATTTACATCTGGGAGTGGTATATCTGCATATAACATGAAAGAAATCATATAGATAAGATTATTAGTTTGACCTTGAATTTAAAATTGCAAAATTGTGATAAGGTGTAGCTGCCAGAGTCAGGTATAGATTCTGGTTTATTGCCCTGACTCGGTCTGCATTGCGATCCATGGAAAATACCTCGCATATGGGGACATCCTATCAGCCATATGGGGACATCCTATCAGCCATATGGGGACATCCTATCAGCCATATGGGGACATCCTATCAGCCGGATGCCCGTGGATTGGTTGTGATATGGAACGAACAGGAGAGCAAGGGCAAGCAGTGATTATAAGGACTGGCCATACTTGGCCTGCTTTAAAACCAGACTTTCTTGTTCAGAGACAAGTTGAATTTATCCTTCTGGTTTCCCTGCTGTCCGTTTTCTAGTTGTTATTGTTGTTATTGTTTTTTAAGCACTATAAGGCACCTTGAGATTGTGCCTGATAATGAAAGGTGCTGTATAAATACAATGTATCGCTATCATTATGATCGTTACTCAGACTAACATCCCTAGAGTGGGATGTTATGGTAGAGCTGCAAGTCAGAACAACACGACCAGTGTTATTCAGAGGGATCAGCTTTCTCTCATGACGGAACCTGTCACATTGCAGGAGGATGATGACCTTATCCACAGGCCCCCAGGGGCCCCCTGAGGGCCCCAGGGAACGTTTTTAACATAACGTAACTAATATTGATGAATTAATATATCAATATGATATGACTTCACATTGACGTATTATTGCCCAGGTGATATCATTGAGTACTTATTGTGGTAGCTATTCATTAAGCTGCCCAGCAAGAACTCAGCTGGGCAAGGTCTAGAGATAAGTCCAACAATATCAGTGACATCTTACCACTAATAATTAACCATTGCATGTGTGGTGTACCATTTAATGCGTCATGTTATCTGATAGCTAATAGTTTTGTGACTATTTCGTATATTTGACCTCTGCATGCACTCATTCCAGACACGGGTCTTTG
Source organism: Micromesistius poutassou (assembly GCF_964030765.1). NCBI lineage: Eukaryota > Metazoa > Chordata > Actinopteri > Gadiformes > Gadidae > Micromesistius > Micromesistius poutassou. The sequence goes on from NC_140272.1 coordinate 22,746,992, forward strand.
CAAAATGAATGGCAACCACAAATGAACTTCAATAGAAGCATTTCATTAAGATATTCCAAGTCTGACCGTGTATCATGTTGGTCATAGTCAACCATCGCACAACACGAGCGGGGCTGTCAGTACAGGGGGAAGGGTGAAGGGGGATGCCGTGGGTGGGCTCACTGTGTAAGTGAGAGTGAGTCTGCGGGGCTGTGCAGTACACTGAGCTGAACAATGCATGCTGGAAAAAAACAGCGATATAATTACTGATACTTAATCACTTTGCACGAGGCCTTGGGGTGCAGTCCAGTCCAGACTTTCGAACATGAGCTGCTGGAAGGCTTATTATATGAGTGCTTTGTGATATGGTGGAACACTAACTGTACAGCCCAGAGTGTCTGTGTGAACCTATACCCAGAATAATAAAGAATATACCCTATAATTACCATTAGCAGTACTAGTAATTTACTGTTGGTGTTCATGTTTATATGGTAAACCTTAACGTTTACCCCAATGCCAATGCTAGATAATAATGCTTATTACCGCATAAAATAATGCTCATTATTGGTTCATTAATGTATCCTTATTGTAAAGTGTTAGCTTATTATCAGTTGAATTGGACATGAATGAATGACAATGAACATTGAATTGTGCTTAAGTACGTCTGGGAATACAACTATTTGTGATTGTCCATTGCTAGCTTAGCCATTGCTAGCTCACCAATACTATGCGATTAATCGTGATAAAAATGTTAGTTGTTTGACAGCCCAAATTGATTGGATGGACGTTGGGGGTGATTCATGACATGGGTGAAAAGTACCAACCCTAGTTCATGCTTGACATTATACTCTTCTTTCTTCTTTATTTACTTTATACATATACAATATATATATATATATATACACAATTAAAAAATCACAAATGCAATAACAAAAGTCAGAGAAATGTCAAGAAAGATGTTTATTAGGAAAAGCTGAAAAGAGGTGAAGTAGTTCCTCTCGTCTGTATCCAGAGAGAGAGCCTGGGGGGGGACTCTGCTGAGCGTGGCGGTGATCGTGGCGGTGGTCGTGGTGGTGATCATGGCGGTGATCGTGGTGATGGTGGCGGTCCTCAGGGGTAGTTGCAGCACTTGCAGGAGTCGTAGTAGATGAGTCCAGGCTGGCACCTCTGCAAGTAGGTGTTGCCATTGAAACACTGAAAGTAGGTGGTCTTGTCTGCGACGTTTTCGTACAGGCCGTCGGGACGCCCCGCGCAGAAGGAGGCGATGGGGTCCTTGGTGGTGGTGGGCCTCGGGGGGGCCGTGGGCTTCGGGGGGAAGCCTGCGTCCGGGGCGGAGGGACTTGATCAGTGTTTGCATTTCACAGGGATTTCACTCTGATGCTGATGTACTCTTCACCATGTTATTGCATTATGATTTAAATCCTTACATTATTTGAACTACAGCATCATTTTGTTATGCATTCATGCATTCATTAAATACACGAGTCGTTCATAGTTTCATCAGTCTATAAAGTGTACTTTAAATAGAAACCTTCAGACAATGTTTTCCTATGGAGTTCTATTTAAAGTAAGAAAATTGAAGAATAAAAAATAAATTTAAAAAAGTGTTGTGGACGACCATTTTGTTATAATTCTTTTATCCTTTTGAATCTGTTTAGTGAGCACTAACCTCCACTTTGTTATAATTATTTTATAATTATTTTGTTTAGGTAACCTAAATGTCTCCCACTCCTGCAATCAAGACATTTCTCCATGTAGAGTCTGTATCAGATAGATAAATAGACAATGACATTATTCTCTCTATACTCATACAAGAGATTGAAGACGAAAGTATATTCACCAAGATAAACGTTCTTCTGACCAATGTACTTATTGTAAGTTGATTTGGATGAAATGTAGAAAATGTAGACTGCGGGCTCATAAATGTTTGGCCTCAAAGAAAGTTTCACTTTATAATGATCTGAGGAAGTGCATCCTAGTGTCTACTGTGAGTCCTGGGTGGTACTGGGAACTGCGTCCTGGCTACTGGGAACTGGGAACTGGCTACTGGGTCCTGGGTCCTGGGTCCTGGGCCCTGGCTACTGGGTGGGCTGGTAACCAATGACCTTCTCCTTGCATCAGACTCCAATTCTTCTTCCCTCCTCATTCTCCTGGATCTAAGCGCAGCGTTCGATACTGTTGATCATACCATTTTATTAGACCGTTTATCCAACTACGTAGGCATCCGCGGTACTGCACTCTCCTGGTTAAAATCATATCTGAGCGACAGAAGGCATTGTGTCTCATATAACAACACTACATCCGAATCCTCCTCAGTGCAGTTTGGTGTTCCACAAGGTTCTGTCTTGGGTCCCTTGCTTTTTGGCATTTACTTACTCCCCCTTGGTGAAGTATTTCGTAGATTTGGCATTAACTACCACTGTTACGCAGATGACACGCAGATTTACATACCAATTACACCCGACGATCACTCCCATCTTGAATCCTGCTTAGCTGCTGTCACTGACTGGATGTCACAAAACTTCTTACGTTTGAATGCAAGCAAAACTGAAATATTAGTCGTAGGCCCAACCAACCAACTACCACTCCTCACCGACCTTAGGCTAAACATTGATGGCTGTATTATCACTCCACACCATACAGTTAAAAACCTCGGCGTGACCTTTGATTCCACCTTGTCTTTTGACAGACACATCAGGGAAATCACCCAGACAGCATTTTTTCATCTCCGTAACATTTCAAAGATCCGTCCTCTCCTAAGTACCTCAGACACAGAGATTTTGGTTCATGCTTTTGTTTCATCCAGATTAGACTACTGTAATATTCTCTTTTCCGGCCTACCACACCGTAGCACACACAAATTACAACTTGTCCAAAATACAGCTGCCAGAATACTCACCAAAACTAGGAAATTTGATCATATAACCCCAGTTCTAATCTCACTCCATTGGCTCCCAATCAAATCCAGATCAGATTTCAAATTACTCCTACTGGCCTACAAATCCCTACATGGACTTGCACCTCCATACCTGTCACACCTACTCATCCCATACACTCCCACACGTGCCCTCCGCTCACAGAATGGTAACTACCTAATGGTCCCCAAAGTCAACAAAAAATCAGCAGGCGGAAGAGCATTTTCCCACCGTGCCCCACTCCTCTGGAACCGGCTCCCGCAATCAGTTAGAGATGCAGATTCCATAACCATTTTCAAATCCAGACTAAAGACCCATCTATTTTCTCAAACATATGGTATACCCTGATAGCACGTTTTATTTCTGTTCTGTTGTTTGTCTTTGCTTCATTTTTGTTCTTTGTTTCGTGTCACTATCGTCACTATCGTCACTGTTTCTGTTGTTGTTGTTGTTGTTGTTGTTGTTGTTGTTGTTGTTGTTGCTGCTGTTCTGTCATGTTGGCCTAATTGTCATCTCTAATTCTCTCTTCTGTGTGTGTTGTCCTGTAAAGTGTTCTGAGACCATGTTTTGGTGATTTTACACTTTAAATAAAGGTGAATTGAATTGAATTGTGTGTGCTCAGGCTCTTACCCATGGCGTTCCTCAGGTGGCTGACCAGAGGGTAGGCTCCCTCCAAGCAGAAGTTGCCAGTGAAGTCGTCCAGGTCCAGGGACCACACATGTGCTCCTCCCAGGTTGTTGATGTTCATCCACTGGACCTGAGCAGGCGGAGTGGGGGGGGGGGGGGGGTAAGTTGTAGACAATCTTAGAGTTATAGCTATAGTATTTGTGTAACTCTATTATAACAGTACAACGGATGGATGGATAAACTCTTGGATGGGCACATTTTATTCTTGAGAAACGTTCTAGCAGTAGAACCGTATTGCAGGTATAAATATGGGATTTAAGCCCGTGTGGAAGGACCTGGATGTCAGAGCAGTCTTACGGGCGGGACTTCAATAAACAAGAGACGGAGCATCATAAACGATGGACCATGGCGGTGGAAGCTAGGTCACCTTGGCAGCGAAGCTCTGCACGTTGTCGTAACCGAGCCAAACAACACCGTTGGTGGCGTAGGGCACCTCCTGCTCAGGGATCCAGTGGACAGACGCTCCGTTGATGAAGGAGCAGACCTGGGGACACGTGCAAACACATGTCCAACACTCGCTCTGAATGGATGCTGATCTGCACGACAACAGGGTCCACTGAAGGTTGTGAATAGTTATTGACGTAATATATACGTTACTATCGATAGTACTCGTGAGTCATCGTGACCTTTTGTTTTATCAACCGCCTACACGGACAATGGGCAGTGTTGTGCATGAACTAGTTCATTGAACAAGTTCTTTTTTCTATGAACTTTGAACTGAACTAACATATTTTTAACTAAAGAACTTGAACTTGAACCAGTTCAGATTTTGTGACCTTCTGAATTGATGCTTAGGTCCAGATGACATGTTTATTAAATATAGTTACTGCCTTAGTTGTGATGAATGAAACAGGTGTACAAATAATATCCACAACAATTTGAGATTGAGATTTTGCACAGAATACTCACTCCCACGGTTTTTCTTATTTTTCTAAAATAACTGTTAATGAACTGAACATGAACTAGTTCAAAACTGAATTGGTGAACTATGAACGTGAATTTATTCATTTTCTTTTGTATGAACTGAACTTTGATCTAGTTCATGTGAGGCGTGAACTTGCACAACACTGACTATGGGTGAGGTAAGTGTAGTAAAAGTACCAAGTACAGCCAAGTACAGTACAACCCTGACACTCGCCAACCCCTTTCAGCTTTTGTCAGTTCTTGTTTGCAATCAGAAAGATAACTGGTTGGTGTACCAACCCTTAGCTGCTTCATAATTACATGATTAGAATTAAACATTCACTGGCAGTAGCTTTGGCTAAAAGCATCTAGGAAGTGACTGAACAGTAAATACTGGGAGCGTACCTCATAGTAGGACCAGAAGCCAGGGGTGCGTGTGTAGGGGCCCGCCTCTCCGGCCCCGGTGCTCGGGGCCCCCAGGCTGCTGTCGGAGCCCCGGAGGCTGTAGGTGCGGCCGTAGGTGGAGAAGCCGAGGATCAGCTTGTCCGCTGGCGCTCCCAGGAACAGCCAATGGGAGATGGAGGCGTTCTGACAACCGCAAGGAAAACGTGGATTAGCAGCCAACCCACCGCCGGTTTAGGATCCAGCGAATCTCAGAAGCGTTTTCATCATGTGTCACATACATGGTATACATGGTGTGTGTGTGTGTGTGTGTGTGTGTGTGTGTGTGTGTGTGTAGTAGGCATGTTCTTACGATGTTGTGGTGAAGGTGGGCGCCACCGTCGACGCTGCTCTGAAACAGCGGGCTGTTGTGTCCCGTGCGTGCCTCCCAGTGGCCGTGGTAGTCGTACGTCATCACGTTGATGAAGTCCAGGTGACTGGTGGGCAGGAAAGCTCCAATAACCATTCGTCCCACGGATATAGCACGGCGGGTTGAGCCTTGCTTTTATATTTACTAATTGCTCTTTTATTTCCTATGAAAGTGACCGGGGTTCCGTTTCATATTTGAA
>NC_140272.1:22757485-22764985 GCF_964030765.1 Micromesistius poutassou
TAATCATTTGTTTCATTATCATCTGATTCCAGACCAACCTTGGGAGTCACTTTGCCTTGACTGTGAACTGAGGTTATGTATTAGTTGTGTGACACAGCGTAAATGACATGACGCCACCCCAGAGTATGCAATGAGAACGATAACACTGTTTTCCGGGACCATGACGACACACCATCAGATCAATACCCACCCCCCCTTTATGAACCCACAGACAGGCTGCCGGCCACAAGCCCCAACGCTGAACCCAAGTGTCTAGACATAAGTGTCTGCAGAACCTTACAGAAGGACACAGGCACAACCAGACGGAAACGGTGAGCTGTTTCATTCAATCCGGTTCACAGAACAATGAGGCCACATGAAAGTAAAACATGTTTTTGACATTCATTCAGTTGAGTCATTCCTTTCAACACACTTTTGCTATACTTAAAAGGAGACACGAACAGGACACAATAATCAAAAGATATACACTGAATAAGAAATATACATTACAGACATTATTGGTTCTAACAATCAAAGGTCAGAGTGAGTCCGTGTCGGGCTGCACGGGGGCTGCTGCCCCCCCCGGGGTGGACTGGCCCCCCCTCCACAAACACAAGTCCTGCTCCATGTTTTGGCTGCCACCCTTCACCAAGCCGGTGGACTCTTTGTCTAAAGGGTTCGCCTCTTGGCAGTAACTCCAAGACGTCTACTGATAACTTTTACTCTCTGACCCTTCCTTTTTTAAACAGGGTCGATGTCAGATTCAAACCTTCAAGCGCATGAGGTTGATCACATGATGGAGTGATGAGCCCTACTCTCACACCTCTGTGAAGGTTGTTATGTCTGTACCCCCAACCCCACCTCACACCACCAGGCTCAGCCACACACACATTCCTACAAATCAAATGAAAAAAGCTCTTGGATTTCCTTATAAAAAACACGTAATACCTAACAGAGTCACACCCGTCCCCTGGCCCCCACGCCGACCGTGCACGCTCCTCGTGAAAACAAACAACAACAACATAACATATTGGAGCGATCGTATTAGGCTGTTGAAAGTAAAGCGTTCCCCCGATTGGCTGTGGCAGGTCACACGTGGACCGGGCCAATCAGAGAGAGGAACACTGCGGCCGAGAAGAGGCAGGAAACGCCAAGCGGCCGCGCCGAGTCGCCGCCGCCGTTCTGGACCATCATCCCCGTTCCTGAAGGAAAGGGGCGGAGCAACACGGTTAGCCCCTCATCTACACTCAGGTGAGCCCCCTCATCTTAATCTGAGGATTAAGGCCCAGTCCCATTTCCCTCCCCTTAAAGGTCCCGGGACGCGCCACCAGGTGTGGTGTGATTCGCCGTTACAAGCCGTTTTGGAAATCTGCCCCTTATGACATCACAGGTGGGCGTGTCCACCTAGATGTGTGACGGACAGATGAGCGACGTTTGCTACGGTCCACTGGGTCGGCCGGTGGACTGATCTATCCAGCACACATCCAGGTGGGCACGCCCACTTTCTGCCCCTTATGATGTCATAAGGGGCAGATTTCCAAAACGGCTTGTAACGGCCAATCACACCACACCTGGTAGCGTGTCATGGGAGCTTTAGAGGAAAAACAGCACTCCCCCTTGCTCCCTTAAGTATTGGGACACCCTACGCCTTTGCGGGAACGCGCGAAATGTAGGGTTAGGGCTCAAATCTAGGGGTAGGGCTCAAATCTAGGGTTAGGGCTCAAATCTAGGGTTAGGGCTCAAATGTAGGGTTAGGGCTCAAATCTAGGGTTAGGGGGAGAATTGTGACAGGGCCTTAGTCCCTGGGTGTGTGTGAGTGAGCCACCTTAACTCATCTTAATCAGAGTGTTAAGTGGATCAGGGCGTGTCTCTGGGTGTGTGTGTGTGAGCCACCTTATCTCATTTTTAATTAAGTATTAAGTGGATTAAGGCGTGTCTCTGGGTGTGTGTGAGAGCCACTTTATGTTAATCAGTGTTAAGTGGATGGGGGCGTGTCTCTGGGTGTGTGTGAGAGCCACTTTATGTTAATCAGTGTTAAGTGGATGGGGGCGTGTCTCTGGGTGTGTGATTAAGTGGATGGGGGCGTGGCTCGGCCCACCTGCGTCCCGGGAGACGATGGTCTCGTGGGCGGCCCCGTCGCCGCCCTCGCCCCAGGACCGGACCTCCAGCACCAGGTAGGCGTTGTCGCTGGGCAGCGGCAGCTTCAGCCAGGTCTGGGTCTGGTCCAGCACCTTGAGGGACGCCTGGCCCTCGTGCTTGTACAGAACCTGGGGGCCCATCCACACGCGTTAGCCCGGGGGCCCGGCCCGCGGGGCCCCACGCGGGGTCCAAACACAGCCACAGGAGCAACGGAAATGTGTTTTTTCTTGACACTAGAAACGGCGTTTCATGTCCATGGTATGAACGTCTCTCAGTCCATTGCAATATAGTTTGTGTATGTATGCTAACACACACACACACACACACACACACACACACATAAACTCAGACACACACACACACACACACACACACACAGACACACAGACACTCAGACACACACACACACACACACACACACACACACACACATAAACTCAGACACACACGCACACACACACACACACACACACACACACACACACACACACACACACACACACACGCACACACACACACACACACACACACACACACACACACACACACACAAACTCAGACACACACACGCACACAGACACTCACACACACACACACACACACACACACACACACACACACACACACACACTGACACACACACACACGCACACTCAGAGACATACACTCAGATACACACACACGCACACACACACACACACGCACACAGACACTCAGACACACACTCACACACACGCACACACACACACTGGGGGGGGCCCACCTTGTAGCCCAGCACGGCGGACTCGTTGTGCAGGGCCTTGACGGGGTCCCAGCGGACCGTGACCCAGGAGCCGTCGGTCCTCCAGGACACGTTGGGGGGCGGGCGGTTAGGAGCTGAGAGACACAGCAGGAGGTCACACACACACACACAGCGCCAAGCTACACAACACAGCACACACCCGGACGCACACAGCGGAGAGGACCAGGGGAGGGGGGTGTTGAATGAGGATGTGTTTCAGAGAGCTTCATTAATTGTCCCATTGTATTGTGTTGTTTATGTACTGTTGTGTATGTATTGTTTGACCTAATGTTTACATCTGCTGTACATTTGTGTCTCTGTTTTTATTTGTGCGTTGTAATCGGGGCGTCGTTGAAAAAGAGAGCCTGCTCTCAACGGCCTTCCCTGAGTAAATACCTAAAAGAATAATATTTATACAGTAAATATTGTTTTAGTGTTGAATACATTAAGACAACATTAATCCAGCTGTTATTGACAGACTGCAACCGGGCAACACTACCCAGTAAACAACACTGTCCAGTAAACAACACTACCAGTAAACAACACTACCAGTAAACAACACTGTCCAGTAAACAACACTACCAGGAAACAACACTACCAGTAAACAACACTGTCCAGTAAACAACACTACCAGTAAACAACACTACCAGTAAACAACACTGTCCAGTAAACAACACTACCAGTAAACAACACTACCAGTAAACAACACTATCCAGTAAACAACACTACCAGTAAACACTACAGTAAACAACACTGTCCAGTAAACAACACTATCCAGTAAACAACACTACAGTAAACAACACTGTCCAGTAAACAACACTACAGTAAACAACACTATCAGTAAACAACACTACCAGTAAACAACACTACAGTAAACAACACTACCAGTAAACAACACTATCAGTAAACAACACTACCAGTAAACAACACTACCAGTAAACAACACTACAGTAAACAACACTGTCCAGTAAACAACACTACCAGTAAACAACACTACCAGTAAACAACACCGTCCAGTAAACAACACTACAGTAAACAACACTATCAGTAAACAACACTACCAGTAAACAACACTATCAGTAAACAACACCTACGGGGCCCCTGGGGGCCTGTGTGTCGGGGCTGTGTGCTGTGTGGGGGGGGGGGTCCTCCTACGGGGCCCCTGGGCCCCTGTGTGTCGGGGCTGTGAGGCTGTGGGGTTGTGCTGTGAGGTGGGGGGGGGGTCCACCTACGGGGCCCCTGGGGGCCTGTGTGTCGGGGCTGTGAGGTGGGGGGGGGGGGTCCACCTACGGGGCCTCCTGGTGGTGACGGTGGCCCGTGGCGACGGGGGCCCGCAGCCCGCGCTGTTGTAGGCCAGGACGGCCACGTGGTAGCGCGTGCTGGGCCGGAGCCCCGCCACGCGCGCCGCCACGCCCGGCCCCGCCGTGCGCACGCGGTCCGCCGCCGCCTCGCGCTCGTGCTGCCGCCAGTACCGGATCTGGAGGGGGGGGGGGGGGGCAGAGGGGGGGGGGGACACTGGTCAGAGGGGGGGGGACACTGGTCAGAGGGGGGGGGGACACTGGTCAGAGGGGGGGGACACTGGTCAGAGGGGGGGGGGGGGACACTGGTGAGAGGGGGGGGGACACTGGTCAGAGGGGGGGGGCACTGGTCAGAGGGGGGGGACACTGGTCAGAGGGAGGGGGGTCAGAGGGGGGGGGGACACTGGTCAGAGGGGGGGGACACTGGTCAGAGGGAGGGGGGTCAGAGGGGGGGGGGACACTGGTCAGAGGGGGGGGGGGACACTGGTCAGAGGGGGGGGGCACTGGTCAGAGGGGGGGGACACTGGTCAGAGGGAGGGGGGTCAGAGGGGGGGGGGACACTGGTCAGAGGGGGGGACACTGGTCAGAAGGGGGGGGACACTGGTCAGAGGGGGGGGGGGGACACTGGTCAGAGGGGGGGGGGGACACTGGTCAGAGGGGGGGGGGGGACACTGGTCAGAAGGAGCCCCGCCCTCTCTCCTACTGCTCACAGGAAGCCCCGCCCTCTCTCCTACTGCTCACAGGAAGCCCCGCCCCCTCTCTCCTACTGGTCACAGGAAGCCCCGCCCCCTCTCTCCTAGTGGTCACAGGAAGCCCCGCCCCCTCTCCTACTGCTCACAGGAAGCCCCGCCCTCTCTCCTACAGCTCACAGGAAGCCCCGCCCTCTCTCCTACTGCTCACAGGAAGCCCCGCCCTCTCTCCTATGTGACTGTGATTAATGTGTTGTAACCAAGGCAACCAAACCAGTGCGTGTGACAAACCGAAGACAGTGAATAGGATGGATCCATAACAACAGTGATCACGGTGCCTTCTTTGATTTAACATGAATCACATTAAATAAATTAAATTAAACAAACTAATCAAAGTGATGCTAGGACACAGATTAGAGGGACGCCTTAAACCAATCAAAGCCAACCACGCTGCCACGCCCCCCCCGACACACACACACACACACACACACACTGAGGAGGCAGGGCCCCGGCGGCGGTGCAGACCTCGTAGCCCCGCAGCACGCCCTCGGGGCTGGGCTGCCGCACGGCCGTCCAGGACACCTGCATCTCGAAGGCCGACAGCGCCGTGGCGTTCAGGCTCGCCGGTGCCGTCGTGGGCTCTGGGGGGGGGGGGACAGACGGGGGGGGGGGGGGACAGTCATGTTTACATCCTAATTATTGTACGCTTTAACTTTATTCATTCAGCAGCCAGAGTGTACAGTCGAGGTCCGAGCTACTAAGACAATTCAAGTATTGAAATGTTTAGTACAAAGGTGTTTTTAAATGAGTGGTACATATCTAATACAATTCTATAATTCGTTTTTTTCCAATTGAAGATTGAGGAAATAAGTGTAAAATAAGTGTCCATTTGCATCATGTCATGACTGGCCTCTTGTGGCCCAACCCCACACTGCACATGAAAACAAATAGGGCCACATTGTGGCGGGGGGGTCTTTGTCTCAAATGTACAACTGATCCTTTCTATCTGTCTTATTATTGCCTATTGCGCTCCAAGCCGTCACCCACGCTGAGCCGAGGCGCATCTGAAAGGCTTCTTTGTTCTCAGCATAGGAGTCGGAGGACTCTCAGGAGACTGTCCTGAAATGGACCCAAAACACATCTGCACCCACAAAATGGTAGATGGTAAATGGAGCGCATGTACAGCGCTGTTCTAACCAGCGGCCCCTCAAAGCGCTGTACACTATCGCCTCACATTCACCCGTTCACGCACTCATTCACCCACCGCCGGCGGAGTCAGCCACGCAGGGCGACAGCCAGCGGGTCAGGAGCAGTCAGGGTGAGGGCGTCTCGCTCAGGGACACCTCCACACTCCACTAGGAGGAGCCGGGGATCGAACCAGCGAGCTTCCGGGTTACCGGTCTCTACAGCATGAGCCACAAGCAGCCTCCTAAAGGCCGCCTCATACCTCCGGATCCGGACGAAATTGGTCCGTCCGTACTAAACGTTGTCTCCGGGAACTGCCCTTCATGCCTCCGTCCTGTTTCAGCGTTGTTGTGGACGTTACGCAAAACAACCTCTAGAGGGCAGCGACTGTCGTGTCGCAAATGACCGCCATCGACAATCGCAAACATGTTATCTGTAGAGGAGATGGTTGTGCTTTGTGTCATCCGGAATCGGCAACAACAAAAAAAAAAAGGCGCACAAAGTGTGCGCGGCGGTGCCATGTGACACCCCTCACCAACCCGCAGGTTCTCTGCTCTAAATTTAAAGTCAAAAAAGTTTCATTGGCATGAAAAATATACATGTGCATTGCCAAAGCAGGTGAACAATAAAGTAATAAGGTCAGGTATATAGTATAATATAAGTATAAAACGTTAAATACTAAATATATACACACATCAGATATTAAAGGCCTGCTACTCTCTCTCTATGTTTTCGCGACTGGTCGGACTTCTGCCTCTACTGCCGCCTCGCGCTCCGGTGGGAGCTCCCACAAGGTCAAGCTCGAACTTGACCTTGACCCCCCTCTGTACTGAGGAAACCTCCTACCTTCCTCGGCCGAGTGCACCACGGCGACCTGGCTGAAGGGCCCCTCCCCTTTGCGGTTGAAGGCCTTCACCTTCACCTCGAAGGGCGAGTAGGGCGCCAGGCCGCCGTCGGCGTGGACGTAGCGGGCCGAGTCCACGCGGGCCACCGGCACCACCGTCCAGGTCTCCGCGCCCTTGGGCCGGAAGGCCAGCGTGTAGCCGAAGCCGTCTCCGTTCTGGTACTCCCTGGCCATGGGCTGCGGGGGGGGGGGGGGTACAGGGACAGACGGAGATCAGGGCACCGGGGGAGACACCTGGTCCCCGTGGGGGGTCAGAGGGCGGGCTGAGACCCGGGGGGGGTGGGCGCGGTGGTCTGTCTCACCGTCCACGTGATGATGAGCTCGTGGCGGTCGCCGCCTCCTCCTCCTAGTCCGCTGGGGGCCACTGAGGGGGCTGTGGGGCAGAAGAACACGGGGTGTGAACCGTAGCCAACACGCCCCCTTAAGGCTCCCAGGACGCGCCACCAGGCGTGGTGTGATTGGCCGTTACAAGCCAGTTTGGAAATCTGCCCCTTATGACATCACAGGTGGGCGTGTCCACCTGTG
>NC_140272.1:22767485-22779985 GCF_964030765.1 Micromesistius poutassou
CGCCTGGCTCAGCTGGCCGTTCACCACCAGCAGGTCCCCCACCTTCTCCTTCTGAAGGGAACGGGAGCACGGACCGGGTCAGGGCCACCCATTGGCTGCGTGTCCCGCCACCCACCCCCTCCCCTCGCCCCCATGGACCTCTGAAGGATAAGTCCCGCCTCCGAGGCTCCCGGTTCCCTCGGTCAAACGTCTACGGGGAACAACACGGGGTTTATGAACGATCGTACATAACAAACTCTGTAGGGGGCGGAGAAGTAAAAGCTGCGTCACGTTTTGAACTACACACTTTGTCCATCTAGCTTCCACTGGGGTTTGGATTGTCGGTGCCGTTAAAGTAGTAAACGGTTATTAATGCTAACCGGGAGCTAGTTCCAATCTGCGCAGACTTCATACGTCCTACTTGTCAGATGTCTAACGGGACGGTCGTTTCACGCGTGATTTCAGTGGTCTATAAAACGTAATCACTGGCGAGGTTCAGCCTCTTTTCTCCACCACTTAACTGTTTGGTTTGACCGTGATAAGAGTTTGTTGGCTGTTATTAAGATATTGTTGAGATATTCGATTGATTGCAGATTGTAGCTCATAGATAGTAATATATATATATATATATATATATAGTAATAGTATTAATATTTTATAATTCCAGTACATAACCCTTTTGGTCCATCTTTATAAAAGAATGATATAGCCGATAACAAAACTAAAGACATGTTGTGACTCACAATGTAAAAATGTAAGAAAAAAAAAAGAATTCTCATGTGTTCTCATTAGCTTTACTTTGCATGACCTTTCATGACCTTGATCAGAACAGTAACATCTTCAGAATTTCTCAACAACCTAAACAAACAAAATCAAACATGACGATTTCACTCGAGCAGCGCTGACGCCACCTCCGTAGACGCCGTCGCTCTGGTGCCACTGAACTCCATTTTGGTGAAGACAAACTACTATCATAATGCTTCTTCATAATAGTTAACTACTTTAACGGCACAGACAATCCAAACCCCAGTGGAAACTAGATGTAAAAAGTGTGTAGTTCAAAACGTGACGCAGCTTTTACGTCTCCGCCCCCTACAGAGTTTGTTATGTACGATCATTCATAAACCCCGTGTTATTCCCCGTAGACGTTTGACCGAGGGAACCAGGAGCCTCGGAGGCGGGACCTATTCTTCAGAGGTCTATTGGCTGCGTGTCCTGCCACCTGGCCCCCTCCCCTCGCCGCCATTGGCCGCGCGCTACTCACCCCCTCCACGCGGTGGAAGGGCCCTGCGGGGTCCTCCAGGTCCAGGGGGGCCCCGTTGAGGGCCCAGGTGAAGGTCAGGTCCATGGTGGGGTCGTGGGAGGCGTGGCACTGCAGGGTGGCGTTGTCCCCCTGGTTGATGTCTGCGTTGGACGGGGCCAGCGTGATCTTGGTGGCGTCTGCACAGGGAGGAGGAGGTGGAGGAGGTGAAGGAGGTGAAGGAGGAGGAGGAGGTGAAGGAGGAGGAGGAGGTGAAGGAGGAGGAGGAGGAGGAGGAGGTGAAGGAGGTGGACGAGGAGGTGGAGGAGGAGGAGGAGAAGGAGGAGGAGGAGGAGGACGAGAAGGAGGACGAGAAGGAGGTGGAGGAGGAGGAGGAGGAGGTGGAGGAGGAGGAGGTGGAGGAGGTGGAGGAGGAGGAGGTGAAGGAGGAAGAGGAGGAGGAGGAGGAGGAGGAGGAGGAGGATGAGGTGGAGGAGGAGGACGAGAAGGAGGTGGAGGAGGTGGAGGAGGAGGAGGAGGAGGAGGAGGAGGAGGAGGAGGTGGAGGTGGTGGAGGAGGTGGAGGAGGAGGAGGTGGGGTCGTCAGCAGTGTTGTTCAAGTGTGAGAAGGTGAAACCCTCCCCCTTCTCACAGTCTCGCATAAGAGAAACTATTATTATTATTATTATTAGTATTATTATTATTATATTGTGTATATATATTATAATTGGGATGGTGTGAAATTGGACTTCCGCCACGGTAGGGGGCAGTGTGGTAATGAAATCTCAGGATCATGCCATCAGGGAATAGCCCAGGGGGTGTTGATATAAACAGCTGTTTTGTAAATATCTATAGGTTGTGCACAAGGTGTGGGTGTATATATATTTGGTGATTGTTTATTTAGTGTCATGTTTATTTTGTATTCACACAATGTACTTTCTGGTCAGTTATGTAGAATTGGTAGCTTTAGCTACAGAATGTTCCCCCAACTAGTGGTATGGCCCATACAGCCTTGATTGGTCCAATGCATTTCCCTATTTAAGGGCTGCCTCATTTGGTGTTTGGGGGCTGAAGGTGGTGCTGGCTTGATGGGAGGCCAGTGCGAGAGCGGTATGTTTTGGTTATGCTATCTAAGTTATGCTTGGTGATTGATGCAGTCATTTTCTTTTCTTTTGGAACATTGCTTTATTTTTTTGTGAATGTTTTGGAAGAAAATAAAGCTTCTTTTTTTTTGTCCTGAGACAATTGCCCTCATTTTTGCCCACACTCTCGGAATCTGGTTGGCCATATCCCAGATACGTGGGGTGACCACGCCGGTCCCTCACATCAAGTTCATACTTCACATGAACTAGTTCAAAGTTCACTTCATACAAAAGAAAATGAATAAATTCACGTTCATAGTTCACCAATTCAGTTTTGAACTAGTTAATGTTCAGTTCATTAAGAGTTTTTTTAGAAACTGAAGAAAAACTTGTATTCTGTGCTTATCTTTAAAATTAATCCTCTCCATTACCTGCTGCCCATCACTACAATCTCAGATGATGTTGAGGATATTATTTGTACACCTGTTTCATTCATCACCACTAAGGCAGTAACTCTATTTAATAAACATGTCATCTGGACCTAAGCATCAATTCAGAACGTCACAAAATCTGAACTGGTTCAAGTTCAAGTTCTTTAGTTAAAAATATGCTAGTTCAGTTCAAAGTTCATACAAAAATGAACTTCAATGAACTAGTTCTTTTGAACTAGTTCTTTTGAACTGGTTCATGCACAGCGCTGGTGGTCAGTGGCCCGGGGCGGCTCAGTGTCTGCCTGGTGAGGGTGAGGGTTAGGTTAGGGTGAGGGTTAGGGTGAGGGTGAGGGTTAGGGTGAGGGTGAGGGTTAGGGTGAGGGTGAGGGTGAGGGTTAGGTGATTGTTAGGTGAGGGTTAGGGTTAGGGTGAGGGTTAGGTGAGGGTGAGGGTGAGGTGAGGGTGAGGGTGAGGTGAGGGTGAGGGTGCGGGCCCTACCTCTCACAGACAGGTGTCCCGTGCTGTTGGCCTTGCCCAGGTAGTTCTCGGCGAAGCAGGTGTACTTCCCCTCGTCGGCGCGGCTGATGTTGTGGATCATCAGCACCCCGTCGGGCGTGACCGTCACCCTGCCAGAGGACACACCCCCTTCAGACCCAGAGGCCCTCCTATTGGCTGACTACAGACACACATCGGCCTTGGAGACTACGTTTAAAATGAAACCAGTTCAGCTCAGCCGTAAGGTTACACACACACACACACACACACACACACACACACTGCCTTTATAAACTATGACTGGTCGAAGTCATGGAATATTTATTTATATTTATAAATATATTGTTGTGTTTTATATATACACACAAACATATATAACCCAAACAAACACAACAGTGCACAAAAAAACCAACACAACCCAACAGTACACAAGACTTCACAGCAGTACACAACACAACAGTACAGAGGGGTGTTCCACAAAGCCGGTTTTATCACTTACCCAGCTAAGTTAACCCAGGGTTAGCGGCAACCCTAGGTTTTCCGTTCCAAAATGACCACGGCATGTAAGTTGCTATGGAAACATATGCTCTCAATCAAACCTGGTCGGAGCAGGTTTTGCGCAGGTTAAGTTTGGAAGATAACCCGGTTTTGCTCAGTAGGCTTTGAGTAGGCTATTTAAACCCACGTTTATCGCAGCTTTTACGTGTTCGCCTATTGATATCGGAGCGCAAATAATTTGTGCAATTCACAGAGAGATTAATTAGACCACGGCTCGACATATTGTCCTTTCCGGATGACTTTTTGCTGGAGAGATATAGTTTTTCGCGTGATTCTTTGATATATTTAAATAGCCTTCTCCAACCCTACATTGCAAATGTTACCAATCGTGGATCTGCCCTCAGTTCACTACAAACAATTTGCATAGCTTTCCGTTTTTTTTGCGACGGGTAGCTTTTTGTACAGTGTAGGAGATGCTGAGCACATAGGCAAAGCTACCGTCTGCCGCTCCGTGCGTCTGTCTTGCGCTGAAGCGGTTGTTGCGTAACTTCATGGAGTTTCACTAACTTGCAGGTCAGCATTATCTACTTTAAGTGTTCCCAAATGGCTCCGAAATTATCCTTGTTGACTTTTCATCTGGGTGTTATATTTCAGGATTTCCTAATGTAATTGGGTGCATTGATGGCACACATCCAATGTGAGCAATACATTTCAACAGGGTGCGTTGCATTATGAACATATCATAGACCTCATATAATTGTTGTGCTTGTGCAAGATAGCTCAAAGTTTGTATTTGATCGCAGGGCAATTCGATGGGGATCTCCTAGGAGATCGAGGGTATCAATGCCTCCCGACGCTCATCACCCCGTACCCTAATCCCGCTCCTGGACCACAGACAACATTTAACCTGGCACACAGCAGAACCCGCGTTAAGATTGAAAATACATTCTGGATATTGAAGTCCAGATTCCAATGCCTACGTGGACTAAGAGTTTGTCCGGAACGGGCATGCGATGTAATTGTTGCATGCGCCGTCCTCCACAATATAGCCACTCTGCGCAAAGAGATGCCTCCCCACTTTACCCGTTCCTCGAGGAGGAACACATTCGCAAATGTTTGTAAGGGCTGACAAAGGATGCGAGACCACATTTGCAGAAATCATTTAAATAAAAAATAATAATAAAAACACTTTTCTTCCATCATTTTTATTCTTTAGTTGCTGAGGGAGGAAAAATAATAATTAGTACCTTGATCGGTAAAATATGCGGCCCGTTTCGCCATTTTGATCAGGATTTCCATGATCCATACATCACGTCTTTATAGGTTTGCCGTGAACGCGCACAACCCTGTGTTAACCAACCCCGTGTTGATTGAACTAATTCATAACCGGTGCTGTGGAACAGACAGCTCTGGGTTAGTCGGCACAGGATCGGACAACCTAGAGTTCAGCGTTAACTCTGTGTTTGTTAAACCTCCGTTCTTGGAACACCCCTCAGTACACAACACACAACACAACACAACACAACAAAACACATCACAACACAACACAACACAACCGTACAGTACACAACAAAACACATCACAACACAACACAACACAACCGTACACAACACAACACAATGCAAGACAACCACAACACAACAAAACTCCACTTCACAGTACACAACACGACCATAACACAACACAACAGTACAGCACACAACATGACACAACACAACACAACAGTACAGCACACAACAACACACAACACAACAACACACAACACAACACAACAGTACAGTACACAACAACACACAACACAACACAACGCAACACAACACAACACAACACAACACAACAGAGCGGTGTGTACCTGGAGCTGTTGACCAGCAGCTCTGTGCCGCGGCTCCAGAAGAGGGTGGGTTTGGGCGCGGCCCGCGGCCGACACTCCATGAGGACGCGCCCCCCCCGGGCCGCCGGGACCAGCTTACGCACCGGCTTCAGACGGAAGTCTGGGGCCTGGACTGGGGAGGGGGGAGGGGGGGAGGAGGAGGGGGAGAGGGAGGGGAGTGTTAGAGGAGGGGAGGGGGAGAGGGGGAGAGGGGAGGGGGGGAGGAGGGTGTTAGAGGAGGGGGGAGAGGGGGAGGAGGAGAGGGGGAGGAGGGGGAGAGGGGTGTTAGAGGAGGGGGAGAGGGGGAGAGGGAGGGGGGTGTTAGAGGAGGGGGGAGGAGGGGAGGAGGAGAGGGGGAGAGGGGTGTTAGAGGAGGGGGGAGGAGGGGGAGAGGGGTGTTAGAGGAGGGGGGAGAGGGGGAGGAGGAGAGGGGGAGGAGGGGGAGAGGGGTGTTAGAGGAGGGGGGAGAGGGGGAGGAGGAGAGGGGGAGGAGGGGGAGAGGGGTGTTAGAGGAGGGGGGAGAGGGGGAGGAGGAGAGGGGGAGGAGGGGGAGAGGGGTGTTAGAGGAGGGGGAGAGGGGGAGAGGGAGGGGGGTGTTAGAGGAGGGGGGAGGAGGGGAGGAGGAGAGGGGGAGAGGGGTGTTAGAGGAGGGGGGAGGAGGGGGAGAGGGGTGTTAGAGGAGGGGGGAGAGGGGGAGGAGGAGAGGGGGAGGAGGGGGAGAGGGGTGTTAGAGGAGGGGGGAGAGGGGGAGGAGGAGAGGGGGAGGAGGGGGAGAGGGGTGTTAGAGGAGGGGGAGAGGGGGAGAGGGAGGGGGGTGTTAGAGGAGGGGGGAGGAGGGGAGGAGGAGAGGGGGAGAGGGGTGTTAGAGGAGGGGGGAGGAGGGGGGAGGAGGGGGAGAGGGGTGTTAGAGGAGGGGGAGAGGGGGAGAGGGAGGGGGGTGTTAGAGGAGGGGGGAGGAGGGGAGGAGGAGAGGGGGAGAGGGGTGTTAGAGGAGGGGGGAGGAGGGGGGAGGAGGGGGAGAGGGGTGTTAGAGGAGGGGGAGAGGGGGAGGGGGAGGGGGGTGTTAGAGGAGGGGGGAGGAGGGGGAGAGGGGGAGGAGGAGAGGGGTGTTAGAGGAGGGGGAGAGGGGGAGGGGGAGAGGGGTGTTAGAGGAGGGGGAGAGGGGGGGAGGGGGAGAGGGGTGTTAGAGGAGGGGGAGAGGGGGGGAGGGGGAGAGGGGTGTTAGAGGAGGGGGAGAGGGGGAGGGGGAGGGGGGTGTTAGAGGAGGGGGAGAGGGGGGGAGGGGGAGAGGGGTGTTAGAGGAGGGGGAGAGGGGGGGAGGGGGAGAGGGGTGTTAGAGGAGGGGGGAGGAGGGGGAGAGAGGCAGAGGGGTGTTAGAGGAGGGCGAGGAGGGGACCACGTGGATCAGAGACAGTGTGCATTAGTGATGGATTTCATGATTCTTTTGCTTGATTCAGTTCGCCTCGGTCAGTTCGCCAAGAAGAATCGTTTGTTTGTTTGTTTGTTCGGTCGCGTTTCCGGTAGCGGTGAATCATGGAATGCACGGTTCTCAGCTGAGTCAGACTCAGCTCCTCCCTCGTTCTCAAACGATCGTGCAAACGGTCATCGATCAACACACGACATTACAACTAAGTTCCCTTCGGTGGAGGAGCGCTTCATGTTCGGAATCAGGATGTTGTTGCTAAGGCCAGTCCCTCTTCACCACTCTGCTAACTTAACACAGTGAACAGCGAGTCAACGAGGGGGAGTCGAGTCTGGGAGAACGAACGATAGAGACGAACGATAGAGACGAACGATAGAGACGAACGATAGAGACGAACAATAGAGACGAACGATAGAGACGAACGATAGAGAACTGAGACGTGGAATCAGGTCGGTTCATTCTTGTTAGTCGTTCATTCGAACTGATTCGGTCGCAAACGACCCATCACTAGTGTGGCTGTGGATGACCTCCAGGCCTGGATCCCCACCTTGGACTCTCAGCTCGCCGTTGGAGTAGACGTTGCCATGTTTGTTCTCGGCCACACACTGGTACATCCCAGAATCCTCCAGGGCCAGGTTGACGATTTTCAGACGGCCCCCGTTCACCTCAACCCTGTCCTGTAGAGAGAGAGAGAGAGCGAGAGAGAGAGAGAGAGAGAGAGAGAGAGAGAGAGAGAGAGAGAGAGAGAGAGAGAGAGAGAGAGAGAGAGAGAGAGAGAGAGAGAGAGAGAGAGAGAGAGAGAGAGAGAGAGAGAGAGAGATGGTGTTGGTTAAACCACAATGTTCTACCTCACATTGATATTCACGTGAGTGTGCTACCTGGGCTTTTTGTTGCGCAACACAAAACAGAAAGGTTGTTACGGTGTGGTTTGATTGACGTGACTCTTCCTCCTCCCGATTGGTTACCTGTGTGCTGAGGGGCTGGCCGTTCCTCAGCCAGCGAATGGAGGGCCGGGGTTTTCCCGCCGCCACGCAGCTCCAGTGCAGCTCGGAGCTGATCTCCACCTCCGAGTCGCTCATCACCTGCAGCCACTCGGGCTGAGCTGTAGGGGGCAGCGGAGGGGTGCAGCTGTTACTAGAAGGAACAACACTTACACATAAACCGGACACCCGATCCTGAGGGGCGTTTCAGGAGTCTCATCCGACTGGTAGAAGGTTTAGCTTCATCATTTATGAACTCCGTCGTCTTCTGCCACCTAGTGGGGGCCAGTCTCATCATCCATTCATCTCCCGCGCTCTACACACCTGCCGGCAATCTTCCATCAGCTCAAAGTATTTCAACCCCGGTTCTCCAGACAATCATCGCTAGATAATTGTTTCACACCAGTCAGTACCTCGTCCCTGGCCCCGACGCGTGTCTAAATTGCTTAGTCCTAGTGTTCCGTCACTCGCCCTAACCATCTCCTCCCTGTGTACAGTGTTGCCGGACCCTCGCCTGTCCGACTACCCCCCTGTTGCCGAACCCTCGCCTGTTAGATTACCCGCCAGCCTTCAAGCCCCAAGTCCCTCCTTATCATATTTGTTGTCCCTCAGTTAAGACCCTTACATTTACTGTCTGTGTCAGCCTCCCTCTGTGTCGAGTATTTGGGTCCACTCGCTCAACTTCCCCATAACAAACTCCTATTATGTACTCCACTCCTCTACTATCCACTACTACTACTAATAACAATACTCACCATGTGTTCTGGTGGCTGTAGCAACTCTACACTGTCTAGTTTGTTATTTGTGTGCTGCTCTAATACTGATTAGATGCTAGGACTGCTCTCCGTCATTCTGCTAAACACCTCGATGACGAAATGGAAACGCAGGTACGACGGCAGCGCGTTATCTGAACACTACCTGTACGTGAACCGTCAGCCAACGTGGGACACACAGCCGCTGGTGAGACCGGAGCCCTTGTGTCGTTTTAGCCCTGGTCTCAACCCTTCCTGTGTGTCCCTGATCGGTACCCGGGACGTACCCTGAACGTTGATGCGTCCCTGGTAGGTGTCGCTGCCCTCCGAGTTGTACGCCTCACACTCGTAGAGACCCTCGTCGTCGAAGGAGACGTCGGGCAGCGTGAGGGTGGGGCTCTGGGCGCTCCGCCCCGCCTTGGCCGGCAGCAGGCCCTCCACCTTCCTCCACCGCAGCTTGGGCACCGGGCTGGAGACCGGGAGAGAGACCGGGAGAGACAGGTTAACACACCGGGCTCGAGACCAAGAGAGAGACCGGGAGAGGTTAACACACCGGACTAGAGACCAAGAGAGAGACCGGGAGAGAGACAAGTTAACACATCGGACTAGAGACCGGGAGAGAGACCGGGAGAGAGACAAGTTAACACATCGGACTAGAGACCGGGAGAGAGACCGGGAGAGACAGGTTAACACATCGGACTAGAGACCGGGAGAGAGACCGGGAGAGAGACCGGGAGAGAGACAAGTTAACACACCGGACTAGAGACCGGGAGAGAGACCGGGAGAGAGACAAGTTAACACACCGGACTAGAGACCGGGAGAGAGACCGGGAGAGAGACAAGTTAACACACCGGACTAGAGACCGGGAGAGAGACCGGGAGAGAGACCGGGAGAGACAAGTTAACAAACCGGACCGGAGACCAGGTGAGACAAGATAAGACTAGAGAGACAAGTTAACACTGGACTAGAGACCGGGAGAGATAAGTTAACACACTGGACTAGAGGCTGGGGGCCCCCCTAGGTCAGAGCCCTCCAGGAGGATGGTGAACACGGTGTGAGGTCAGCTCTAGGCCTGACTCAGGGAAGAGGACCCCCCTGCCTTGCATGGTCCCGTGGGCTGCGCCATTTAAACAATCAGGCAATACTCATGATTGGGCATGGGACACAAGCTCAGGCTCGATCACCCTGTAGCTGGCCACCTTTATGAGGGTGTCTAGTGTTGAAAGGCCGAAACACCGCCTGATTCAAAGGTACACTACTGATGATGTGTCCCAAAATGTACATCCTTCCCATGTACATCCTTCCCCCTGAGATACAGCCCATGCCACTCTCAACATCAAGGCAAACCTCATGTGTGAATACCATCCATTGGCACAGCGGACAGTTACCATCACGTCCCGTGTGTTCATGATGCTGAGTATCTGGACTCATCCAGTGACCGCTGTGAAAGGACAGCTGACCACATAGGAAAGTCTGTGTGACAGCTTGGAGAGACAGCTGACTGGAGGAAATAAACCCCACTGGGGCCGCCATGGGCTAGCTACCCATGGCGGCAGTCTCCGACGCTGATTCAGATTGTTGGAGACACCCGCCAAGTGCTACAGAAAGTAAACAAAGAACCATACCCCTAGAGCCTGCGAGACCGGGGGGAGCGAGATGGCTCGACGATTGACAACACGGCTACAGACCCAGGAACGGACATGACTACGAGCAAGAACACGGCACATGAGGCAACCACAGCAGCAGCAGGTGTGCACCTGTGGATGGGCGAAAATAACATCATTCAGGGGGTTGAGAATCCACCAAGGAAAGAGAGGGTGCTTGAGAGAGCCGAGACAGGGGCCTCGCATTGACCAGTACTTCTTACGAAGCAACCAGTCAAATCATTCGATTGAAGCACGGCAACGGGACAAAGACCAAAGTTTGCAGAGCATCAGCACCCCTGTCACGGAGGAGGATAATATAAACACAGAAATGCCGGAGGAAGAACCCACCCAACCACAGAGACCTCCAGAGGAAGAAAAGATCAAAGGGCACAGACCGATGCGTGAAGTGGCCCAAAGCTGACCAAAGGAGTGAGTGGGAAACAGTCAACCACAACATAACAAAGATCCTGGAGCAACAAGTGGGCACAGCAGAGAAAAAGCTGGAAAGGATGGGTGACATCATCTACCACTACGGAGAACAGCGCTTTGAAGTAAACTTGAGGAGAAGCGACAAAGCAACACCAGCACCAGCCAAATCCAGGAGGCATCAAGAGATTGAAAGACTGGTCAGAGAGAGAAGGCAGCAGAGAAAGCAGTGGAAGAAGGCCTCTGATGCAGAGAGAGACGGTCTCATGCTACTCCTGGGGGACATCAAATGCCGGTTGGCAACCTTGCAAAGAGCATAGAACTTTAGGAAACTTCGTAAGAGGAAGGAACGCACAAGAAGTTCTATAAGAACCCCTTCAAGTTTGTCAAAGAACTCTTTGTTAAGGAAAAAAGCAGAACCCTGAAAACTCCAAAGCAAGCATCTGGAAAAGGTCCACTCTGACATGAAAAGGCACAAACAGCTAGTTATCCCACATGACATCCCTCCTATTCAACCTCCCGAATTCCACCTGGAGACTGGCCCTCCAAATGGAAAGAAGCAGAGAATACAGTAAGATCAGCATCAGCTCCTGGGCTGAACGGAGTACCGGAGTACCCTGCCTTGCATGGTCCCGTGGGCTGCGCCATTTAAACAACCAAGCAGTACTCATGATTGGGCATGGGACACAAGCTCAGGCTCGATCACCCTGTAGCTGGCCGCCTTTATGAGGGTGTCTAGTGTTGAAAGGCCGAAACACCGCCTGATTCAAAGGTACACTACTGATGATGTGTCCCAAAATGTACATCCTTCCCATGTCTGAGATACAGCTCCCACGCCACTCTCAACATCAAGGCAAACCTCATGTGTATACCATCCATTGGCACAACGGACAGTTACCATTACGTCCCGTGTTTCCATGATTCTGGGATGAGGGGGAAGCTCAGACAGGACTAAAGGAAGTGGAAGGCAGATGACGACTGAGTGCATGGAGAGAGGCGAGTAATGCAAACAATACAGAACACAGTAGAGCAGGAAATGAACATACAAATACAAAAGTGACAATACTAAGATGCAAGTGGATTAGAGAGCAGATGGCAGGACACAAGTAGGGGGGTAGAGAATAAAAACGAGTTCTACACAAACAGTACATGACTATTGAAGGAGGATAGCCAAGAGGTGTGCATGAGTACTCACTTCCCGTAGGCGAAGCACTCCAGCTGGGTGGTGCGGCCCGACAGAGCGTAGGTCTCTGCAGCGAAACGCACCTTGATGACCGGGGCGGACTTACGGGCGCTGGCTGTGGTGGAGCACAGACACGAAGTTACCGACCGTCGTATGTTTCAGATAAACCCTTCATAAGTTTGGGGTCACAGTTTTTTTCAATGAAGATTACATTAATTTAATCAGACATACAGAAATACACTATCTCCATAGGTGTACAGAGGCCATTCCCAGCAACCATCAGTCCTGTGTTCTACTGGTACAGTGTTTAGCTCATCGTGTTTAAAGTCTCATTGATGATTAGAAAACTCTTGTGCAATTATGTTAGCACAGCTGAAAACTGAGGCATAAAAGTTTTCATGGAAAAAATTGTCTGGGTGACCCCAAACTTTTGTGTTGTGACCGTGGAGTGCACGTAGCGTTGTGCTAGGCATATTTATTTATTATGACGTGAAGG